>NW_026057585.1:56529422-56571101 GCF_023721935.1 Panthera uncia
TGAATGGATAAAGAAGATGTGGCATATATACACAATGGAATATTATTTAGTCACAAAAAAGAATGAAATCTTGCCATTTGCAACAACATGGATAAAGCTAGAGAGTATAATGCCAAACAAAATAAGGCAGTGAGATAAAGACAAATACCATATGATTTTACTGAAATGTGAAATTTAAGAAACAAAACAAATGAGTAAAGGAAAAAAAGAAAAGAAAAGTCTGCTTGTGGGTTTGCCTCTACAATAGAGAACAACCAATAATTACCAGAGGGGAAGAGGGTTAGGGCAATGAGTGAAATTTAAAGCCTACCCTTATTGTGATGAATACTAAATAATATATAGAATTGTTGAATCACTATATTATACACCTAAAACTAATATAACACTGTTAAGTAAACTTTAATTAAAACTAAAAAACTGATTATAAATAAAACCAATTTAATATTTTAAGATTAAAATCATATCAATTATCTGTTCCAATCACAATGGCATAACTTAGAAACTGATTACAAGAAAATGGTAGAAAAAGCACACACGTGGAGATAAAAAAAAACAAACATGCTATTACTTAACTGATGGGTCAAAAAATCAAAGAGGTAATAAGGAAATAATTCATGGTACAAACGCAATGAAAACAATGTCCAAAATCTTTAGGATCCAGAAAAAGTAATAGTTATAAAAGGAAAGTTTATAGTGACACAGACCTATCTCAAGAAACAAGAAAAAAAAAAAAACCTAATGAAGTTGAAAAAGAAGAAAAAAGCCCAAATTGAGTAAAAGGAGAAATAATAAAGATTAGAACAGAAATAAAAATACAATAGAAGATAAAAATAGAAGGAATACAATAGAAGACAAAAATACAATAGAAAAGATCAATGAAACCAAGAACTAGTTCTTTGAAAGACTAATATATTTTAACCAGACTCATTAAGAAAAAGGATCCAAATTTTAAAAATCTTAAGAGGAGAAATAACAAGTGCTACCACAGAAATATTAAGGATTATGCAAGTGCTACAAAAAATTATACATCAACAAGTTGGACAAACTAGAGGAAATGGATAAATTCCTAGAAACATACAACCCTCCAAAACTGAATGAGAAAAGAGAATTTGAATAGACTGATTACAAGTAATGTAATTGAATTGGTGAGCAAGACTCCCAACACACAAAAGTTCAGGAGCAGATGGTTTCACAGGTGAATTCTTCCAAACAGTTAAAGAAGAGTTAACATCTATTTTTGTCAAACTATTCCAAAAACTAGAAGAGGAAAAAAAGCTTCCAAATACATTCTACCAGGCCATCATTGGCCTGATACCAAAACAGACAAAGATACTGTAAAAAAAAAAAAAAAAAAAAAAAAGAGAGAGAGAGAGAGAGAGAGAGAGAAAGAGAGAGAAAACTACAGACGAATACCCCTGATGGAAACAGGTACAATAATTTTCAACAAAATATTAGCAAACCAAACTCAACAATAAATTTACAAAAATCATTCACCACATTGAGTGGTATTTATTCCAGGGATGCAAGTGTGGTTCGATATTTACAAATCAATCAGTGTGATATGTCACATTAACAAGTGGAAGGATTAACACTATATGATCATCTCAATACATGCAGAAAAAGCATTTGGCAAAATACAACATCTGTTCATGATAAAAATTTAGATCCAACAATTGTACTACTAGGTATTTACCAAAAGAATACAAAAATACCAATGCAAAGGGATACATGCACCCTGATGTTTATTGCAGCATTATCTACAGTAGCCAAATTATGGGAATAACCCAAGTCAACTGATGAGTCTATCAAATGATGAATAGCTAAGGAAGATGTGGTATATGTATACAATGGAATATCACTCAGCCATAAAAAGAATAAAATCTTGCCATTTGCAATGACATAGAATCAGAGAGTATTGTGCTAAGCAAAATAATTTAGAAAAAGAGACATCATATGATTTCACTTATATCTGGAATTTAAGAAACAAAAGTGCAAAGGGGGGGGGGGAAGGAAAGAGAAGTAAACCAAGAAACAGAGAACAAACAGATGGTAATCAGAGGGAAGGGGAGAGGAGGGATATCATTGGGGGAGATGGGTGCAATAGGTGATGGGGATTAAAGAGTGCACTTGTTGTGATGAGCACTGGCTGTGTTAGGGCAGTGTTGAATCACGATATTGTGTACCTGAGACATTTATTACACTGTATGTAAACTGGAATTTTTTTAAAAAAATTTAAACAAACATAATAAAGGCCATATTAAACAAACCTATACCTAATATCATACAACTTTCCCATTAATGGTGAAAAACTGAAAGCTTTTCCTCTAAGATCAGGAACAAGACAAGTATGTCCACTCCTGCTTTTATCCAACCTTGTAATGAAGAAGCATATCTGTCACTATCAGCAGATGACATGATACTAAGTATAGAAAACCCTAAAGACTATACCAAAAACTATTAGATATAATAAATTAATTCAGTAAAGTTGTAGGATACAAAATGTATATATGTTACATGTATGTCTGTATGTTAATACAGAAATCTGTTACTTTTCTAGACACTGTAACCAAGTACTAGAAAGAAAAATTCAGGTAACAATCTTATTTACCATTGCACAAAGAATACTTACCTAGGAATAAATTTAATGAGGTAAAAAACATATACTCTGGAAACTGTAAGACATGAGGAAAGAAATGGAAGACAACACAAAGATATACCATGCTCACGGATTGAAGAATACTGTAAAAATGTCTATACAAAGCTAACTACAAATTCAATGCAAGCTCTATCAAAATACCAATAGTATTTTTTGCAGAACTATAATGAATAACCTGAAAATTCATATGGAACCACATAAAATCTCAAATAGCCAGGACAATGTTGAGAGAGAAGAAAAAAGCTAGAGGTATCACAATCCCAGATTTTAAGATATAGTACAAAGCTATAGTAATCAAAACAGTATAGTGTTGGCACAAAAAAAGATAAAGAGATCAATGGAACAGGATACAAAACCCAGAAATAAGCCCACAACTACATGGTCACTTAATCTATGACAAAGAAAATAAAAATATACAATGGGAGAAGAATCTTTTCAATAAATAGTGATGGGAAAACTGGACAACTGTAAGAAGGAAGGGAGAGAGAGGAAGGGGATCTCTTTGTGACACCATACACAAAAATAAACTCAGAATGGTTAAAGACCTTTATGTGAGATGTGAAATCATAAAACTCCTAAAAAAGAAAACCTAGACAGTAATTTCTTGGACATTTGCTTTAGCAACATATTTGTGGATCTGTCTCCTCAGGCAAGGGAAACAAAGGCAAAAATAAACTATTAGGACTACACCAAAATAAGAAGCTTTTGCACGATGAAGGAAACCATCAACAAAACAAAAAGGCAACCTACTGAATGGGGGAAGATATTTATAGACCTTTACTTGTCTGATAAACAGTTAATATCAAAATATGCAAAATATGAGTTTCTTATACAACTGATCACCAAAGAAACCCAAACAACCTGTTTAAATAATTGGCAGAGAACCTGAAAACACATTATTTTCCAAAGAAGACATACAGATGGCCAAAAGACATATGAAAAGATGCTCAACACCACTAATCATCTGGGAAATGCAAATCAAAACCACAATGAGATGTCACCTTATACCTGTCAGAATAGCTAGAATAAAAAAGGTGAGAAAGAACATGTTGGTGAAAATATGAAAAAGGAAACTTCGTGCACCATTGGTGAGAATGTAAATTGTTGCAACCACTGTGGAAAACCATATGGAGATTCCTTGAAAAATTAAAAATAGAAGTACCTTAGGATTCACTAATTCCACTATTGATTATCCAAATGAAAACACTAGTTTAAAAAGATTTATGCACCCGTGTTTATTGCAGCATTATTTACAATAGCCAAAATATGGAAACAGTTCAAGTGTCTATCAATAGATGAGTGAAAAAGAAGATGTGGTATTCTTTCATAATTAAATGATTCTTTCATTATTGACACCAATAAACACACACAATGGAGTATAACTCAGCCATAAAACAAGAATGAAATCTTGCCATTTGTGACAGCATGGATGGTCTAAAGGGTTTTATACTAAGTGAAATAAGTCCTACAAAGAAAGTCAAGTGCCATATGATTTCACTTATATGTGGAATCTATTTAAAAAAAAAAAAACACCACCAAAAAAAAATCTCTAACAAACAGAGTCTTAAATATAGAAAATGATCTGATGATTACTAAAGGGTAGGTGGGTAAGGGGGATGGGTGAAATAGATGAAGAGGATTAAGGGGTCCAAACTTTCAGTTACAAAATAAACAAGTCATGAGATCAAAAGCATAGCATAATGAATATAGTCAATAATACTGTAATAACGTTGTATGGTGGCAGATGGAGTATACACTTATTATGGTAAGAGTTGAGTAATATGTCCAATTGTCAAATTAATATGTTGTATGCCTGAAATTAACATTGTATGTCAATTATATTTCAATTAAAAATATAATAAATGACATGACTCCAATAATAACTCATTTTATCATGCTTTGCTTTATTACATTTCATAGATACTGAATTTTTTAATAGATTGAAAAATCTGTGGTAGCCTGTGTTGAACAAATCTATCAGCACCATTTTTCAAAAAGCATTTGTTAAACTTTGTCTCTGTCACATTTTGGTAATCTTTCACTACTTCAAACTTTTGCGTTATTCTATCATTATGGCGATGTGCAATCAGGGTTTATGACTGCTAAAACCTGAGGTAATGTTTAGCATTTTAGCAATAAGTTATTTTTGACTACTTAGCTATGCACATTTTTTAGACATAATTCTGTTGCACACTTAATAGACTATAGTGTAATGTAAGCATAACTTTTATGTGCACTGGGAACCCAAAAACTCATTTGACTTGCTTCATCGCAATATTTGCTTTATCGAGGTGATCTAAAACTGAACCCCCAATCTCCAAGGTATGCCTGTATACATTTTAGCTTTGAAGATTCACTTTAACAGATACTATTTGATTCAAAGACACAAATAAGGCGAAAGTAAATGGATGGAAAATTGTATACCATGCAAATAGTAACAGAGATGGAATAGCTATTCTAACAGCAGAGAAAAGGCTTTATGACAAAAGTTGTCATTAGTTTAAAAGGAGATTTACAATAATAAAAGGGCCAATCTATCAAAAGCATAATGATTGTAAACATAGCTGCAACTATTAATAGATCTCCAAAATACATGAAGCAAAAACTGACATAATTGAAAGGAGAAATAGACAACTCAAAAATAGAATTGAGAGACTTTAGCACCTCACTTTCAATAATGATAGAAATAAGCAGAATATATACAGCAAAAACTACACTTGTGCAACATTATGTATCAAGTAAATCTAACAAACATCTGAAATTCACATCAAACAAGAACAGCAAAACACATATTTAATTAGGCAAGATAAAGGGGGGAGGGAATGCATCCAGATTGGAAAAGAATAAGTAAAATTATCTCCTTCAGCAGATCTTTTACACAAATTTCTAAGGAATCCATAAGAAAACCAGTAGAAGTAATAATAGATTCAGCAAGTCTACAAGAAACAAAGCCAATAACCAAAAATTAATTATATTTCTAAACACTGGTAATGAACAATCTGAACATGAAATTAAACAATTTTATTTGTGATGGCATCACAAAGAATAAAATGCTTCAAAGCAAATTTAACCAAAGAAGTGTCAGTCACATATACTTAAAACATTATTGAAAGAAAGTAAATAAAACCTAGATGGAATGACATCTCGTGTTCACAGATAAGATTTAATTGATCTACAGATGCAGGGCAATACCTATCAACATCCTAAATGCTTTTTCTGAAGATCCTGACAAGCCAATCTTAAAACTCACATAGAAATGCAAGGGACTCAAAGTCTAAAACAATTTAAAAAGATAAAGAGGCTGCACATTTCGTGATTTCAAAAGTTGGCAAGGGGAATGATGGAAAAGGCATTTCTCAATTTATCAAGGTAAAAGCAACAACTTTTCACTTTCCATTAAAAAAATAATTACAAAATGAAAGAAAACACTGCTCATGGTTGGTAAGCAAATCAAAGTTCACTTGCTCCTTTTTGAATTATAAAAGTAGAGGTCAGGGGCCCCTCAGTGGCTCTGTCAGTTAAGCATTCAGCTTCAGCTCAGGTCATGATCTCATGGTTCAAGAACTCAAGCCCCACACTGGGCTCTGTGCTGGCAGTTTAGAGCCTGGAGCCTGCTTCAGATTCTGTGTCCCCGTCTCTCTCTGCCCCTCCCCTGCTTGCACTGTCTGTCTGTCTCTCTCTTTCTCTCTCTCAAAAATGAACATTTTTTTAAAAGTAAAGGTCAGAGATAAAGATGCGGGTAAGGAAAATGATTCATACAAACTGAAGTTGAATGGAGTGTCAAAAATATCTCCTTCAACCCCTCATTTACAAATGAGGAAGCGAAGGACCAAGCGACCTTCCACAGTGACCAGGTAAGTTACTGAGGTCTTCTGGATTTTTTTTCCAGTGCCTTTTCCCCTTTGTCTTTATGGAAAAGATGATAATTGTTCCAGTATTTACTCTCTCCCCTTTAAGAGAATTTGGGGGTTTTAAAGTCACATGGCCCACTATCAAAGATGCTCCCTTTTCCTAGTATGGGAGCTGGGAAATGTGCAATTTATGCAGCTTCTCCCTAAAAGGAAATTGCCTACTTTCAGTGTTGTTGTTGTTGTTGTTGTTGTTTTAATCTTATTGTTACCTTGAACTCTAATAAAGAAAAACCTTCTAGAGAATGGCAAATCCACAGTTAGAGAAAATCTACACTTCTGTATGACTTTATGGGACAGAGGCTTCAACAGCCCTAGACCACTCACCTCTAAACTGTTGCATGAAAAAAAACAAAAACAAAAACACAAGCTTCTCATATAAGCCACTGTATTTTGAGTTTTTGTATACATCACTGTAACCTGTACCTAACAAGTGAAAACACGAAGAAAGATTTCCTAAAGACAGGGAATGTACAATGGCTATCTGTGCAGTCCAGTTTAACAGTGTGTCTGATGCATAACAAGTTCAATAAAGCACCACTCAATAAAGACAAAAGTTCAAGAGGGAAAGGCCAGGAAAAAAAGAAGGGGGAATTATATGTGTTAGCAAAACAACAGAACTACCAGTTAGTGAAAATTAAAGTTGCTTTTAGGGGAACATTTCCACAGGATCTTTCATCTTTCTCTGCTAATTGTCACAATCTGGCATCCACAGAGTTATCTACACAAAGATACAGAGGCATTCTGTTGTAGAATTCCCCAGTGTTCCTCTGGAGGGTCCAGATTGTTTGCCTGGTCCTGATTCTGATTGGAATCTTACCCTTTAATAGAAGGGTACATTTGTAGTTAGCATTTAAGAGTTTGCAGCCAGCATTATTCCAAACCACGGAAAAGGCTATCTGCTGTCCACAAAAGTCATGTTTTTCTTCAGCCTGCAAGAAGAGCTGTGTTACAAACATAGATAAGTCAGACCTGGTCAATAAATGGGTGACTAGCATCATCAAGGCATACGTCTCCTCTCTTAAGGCTTTTCAAGGGTCATGGGAGTGTGAAGATGCTTGAACCCTATCCTCCACCCCAACTAAGAGACCTATAACCAGCATAAAGGTGAGATTCCATTCTGACACTGAGGACATCTATTTTCACTCTAGAAAGTACTTTCTGTATTAATATTCAACCAGTGAATGACAGTGCCTTGAAGAAAACAAAACCAATAAAAAAATATTTAATGAAGGCAACAACATGAATGCACAGAAAGTTGTGCTATGGGAAGTAGGACTTTAAGGGACCTATCGATTCATCTTGTACATCCTTGGCCACTAATGGATTGTTCCCTAGAGTAAATTTCTAATTATTTTAACCAGGCTACTTCTAAATGACTCAGATAGAGAGGGCTTTTACAACTTCCATTGGGGGAGAGTTTTCTGCGGTCTGATACACATCGCTGTTTCGAACTGGTTGGTTTGGTACGAAAATTTCCTTTTTAAATTTATTTGTTTTGTTATTTTCCACCAAGAACTTGCTATATTGGGAAGAATTAGGCTACCACATGCTGGTTTCTTATTCATTTCAGTGTGAATTTCTGTTCTTGTAGTAAAGTTTCAATGAGACTTCTGGAAATCACAGCCTGTTATCTCAATTCTGTCCAGCTCCAAGATCCTCAGGTGAAACCCCCGGGGGGAGGGACTCCCAGTACCATTAGGAATGATTTCAATGAGCACCTGGGGGCATCCTTCTGGCTGATCCAAGCTGTTGTCCCCTTTCTGTAAGGGCTGATCTTGTTCAGGTATTCCTTCTCTTCATTCACAGAAACCAAACCTTATAAACTATTCATTCTACTCTAATAGTGTGTGATAAAATTTTTGATTTTTTAAACACAATGTAAATATAAGGAATTATAAAAACACTTAATAACATTTAATATATTACTTCCACTGAAGCATCTGTCATATAATGTTTACTAACTCCAATGTAAATATTGTGGACAGAAAATTATGTCCTTTTTGTATCTAACAGAGCCTAGCTTTGTGTCTGACATATAGCAGGCACTAAGTTCATAGCTTTAAAAACCTAGCTGAAAGAATAATTATCTATACTTTTTCAAGATTGCTATGAAAAAACTCAAGATATATATAAAAATATAGTTGAACTATGTCATCTTAATAAAATAGCATATTCCTTATCTAAATACCACCAGCATTTTTCAATGAGATAGAAAAAACAATTCTAAAATTTGTATGGAACCACAAAATTTGTATGGAACCTGAATAGCCAAAGCAATCCTGAAAAAGAAAAGCAAAGCTGGAGGTATCAGTATTCCAGATTTCAAGCTATATTACAAAGCTGTAGCCATCAAGGCAGTTGTGGTACTGGCACAAAAATAGACACATAGATCAATGCAACAAAACAGAAAACCCAGAAATGTATCTACAACTATATAGTCAACTAATCTTTGACATAGCAGGAAAGACTACCAATGGAAAAAAAACAGTCTCTTCAGCAAATGGTGCTATGAAAACTGGACCACTTTCTTACACCATACACAAAAATAAATTCAAAATGGATGAAAGACCTAAATATGAGACAGGAAACTATTAAAATCTTAGAGGAGAACACAGGCAGCAACCTCTTTGACCTCAAACACAGCAACTTCTTTCTAGACACATTGCCAGAGACAAGGGAAACAAAAGTAAAAAATGAACTATTTGGACTTCATCAAGGTAAAAAGCTCTGCACAGTGAAGGAACAATCAAGAAAACTAAAAGGCAGCCTATGGAATGGGAGAAGATATTTGCAAACAACCTATCTGATAAAGAATTAGTACCCAAAATTTATAACAAATTTAGCAAACTCAATACCCAAAAAAAACAAGCAACCCAGTGAAGAAATGGAAAGAAGACATGAATACTTTCCCAAAGAAGACATCTAGATGGCTAACAGACACATGAAAAGATTCTCAATATCACTCATCATCCTGGAAATAAAAATCAAAACCCAAATGAGATACCACCTCACACCTGTCCAAATGGCTAAAATGAACAACTTAGGAAACAACCGAGGTTGGCAAGGATTCAGAGAAAGGACAACACTTTTGCACTGTTGGGAATACAAACTGGTGTAGCCACTCTGGAAAACAGTATGGAGGTTCCTGAAAAAGTTAAAAACAGAACTACCCTATGATTCAGGCAATTGCACTACTATGTGTTTACCCAAAGGATATAAAAATACAATTTTGAATGGGTACATGCACCCCAACGTTCATAGCAGCACCATCAAAAATAGTCAAACTATGGAAAGAGCCCAAATGTCCATTGACTACTAAGTGGGTAAAGAAGATGGGGTATATGTATGTATGTATATACATACATACATATATGTATACATACATACATACATAATACTATAATACTACTACATAGTAATAGAATATTATTCAGCCACCAGAAAGAATTAAAGCTTGCCATTTATAATGACGTGGATGGAGTTAGAGTGTATTATGCTAAGTGAAGTAAGTCAGTCGAAGAAAGACAAATACCTCATGATTTCACTCATACGTAGAATTTAAGAAACCAAACAGATGAACATATGCAAAGGGGGAAAAACAGAAGGAAGCAAAGCATTAGAGGCTCCTAATAATAGAGAACAAACAGAGAGTGGATAGAGGGAAGTGGATAGAGGGATGAGCTAGATGGGTGATGCGTATTAAGGAGGGCACTTGTTATGATGAGCATTGGGTGTTGTATGTGAAGTGATGAATCACTGAATACTCCTGAAGCTAATATTGCATTGTATGTTAACTAACTAGATATTAAATAAAAATTTAAAATACCCAGCATGTAGCTGTCTTCATAATTAAATTAATATATTTTATATTTAAAAATTGTTTAATGTTTTATTTTAGAAAGACAGCAAGAGGTGGAGGGGTAGAGAGAGGGAGATACAGAATCCAAAGCAGGTTCCAGGCTCTGAGCTTGTGAGCACAAAGCCCAATACGGGGCTCAAACCCACAAACCATGAGATCATGACTTGAAGTCAGATGCTTTAAGCCACCCAGGCACCCCAGTATTTTCTAACTAAATTTTCATTTATACCACAGCCTCTCCAAAGAGTTGTTATAGCATAATAAAAAAGTGCATGGACTTTAGATTAGGTCTTTGGTTTGATTCACCACTACTTGTTATTGGTGTAAACTTGGGTAGGTCATCTAAGCTTTCTGAGCTTCTGTTTCCTTGTCTTCATAATGAACATAGCAATAATTATCTCATGGTCATGTCTTAAAGATTAAATGGGATCAGTTATTTATAGGTATTTAGTTTGGTGCCTGACCTGTTGTTTTTAAGATGAATTAGTTAGGATACTTTAGCATAAGGAAAAAAAAGGCCAACTAAAAAATTTAACAGTAAGGAAAATTTATTTTATAAGAAGACTACATTAAAGCATTTTGGACTGCTATAACTATATACCATATACTGAGTGGCTTAACCAACAGACATTTATTTCTCACAGTTGTGGAGGGTGGAAGGCCAAGGTCAAGGTGCCAGCAGTTTCAGTTTCTGGTCAGAATGCTCTTCCTACCTTGTAAATGGCTGCCTTTTCACTGTGTCCTCACTTTAAAAAGAGAAAGAGATCTCTGATGACTCCTCCTCTTCTTATAAGCACACTAATTCCATTCCCACCTTCATTACCTCATCTAAACCTAATTACTTCCCAAAGGTCCCACCTCAGAATACCATCACATTGGGAGTTAAGACTGCAACATATGCATTTGGGGGGGACATAAACATTAAACCCATGACAGGCTGAGTCAAGGTTGGGAAATTCAGTAGGTCAACAATGCTCATCATTGTGTTTTATACCTTTGTCTCTACATTCTCCACATTACCATAACTTCTCTGCTGCTCAATGATTGATTGTTACATATGCAGCTTAAAGACAGTCCTATCCAGCAAATACGATCTTCTTCTTCATCTCTTTTTATTGGGGAGGCATGTTTTTTCTTTAGATATTAATCAATATTGTGTTACATTTTATGCTCCAGTTGCACAAAATCCTAGAAAAGCAAGTTTCTATAACTTTCAGCCTCTATAAAAAGCAGCAGGATCTGCCAGACAGGAATAAATTGGAAAAAAGTTACAGAAAAGAAAAACTAATGAGTTGTCAACCCCTTCCCCCTGTTAGATCCCTGACATGTTATATTTGGTAAACATATAGTAGTTGCTTTATAGTTGATTCAATGCTTATAATTTTATTCTATAAATGGAAAAATGAAGATGATTGTATAGGAAACATGTAGTCAACATGAATTGTAAATTAATCCAAAGTCTGTAATGCAGAAAAGAGCTCTAGAAGTACACATTTGAATTATTTATGTGCCTGTACATCTTCTTACTAGCTGTGTTAACACTCGTGGAAAGTCCCTTAGTCTCCCTGATCCTCTATTTCCCTATCTACATGAATTAAATAAAGCCCTTGTCTCATAATCTCATTGTGAGCTTTAAAACAGGTAAAATTCCTCTCTCTTTCAAAAATTAATAACCATTAAAAATTTTTAAACAGGTAATATTCATGTAGTCATCTACAATAATAGCTGACATATTAAAGTCCTGTCCTCAATGTGGATTCAAGTGAAATCTGGGTGATCTGTTTAAAGGCGTTTGTTTTTCTCCCCCTACTATTACAACTATTCTAACAATCAAGTGCATCACTGAAAGAAAACTCCAGAGTCTGAGGATCCAAATCCTATCTCCAATTCCACTTGTTTTTTTTTTGTTTGTTTTTTGTTTTTTTTTTTCCTGTGATCCTACGCAAGAAAATTTCCCTCCCTGGCTCATAAAATTGAATCTCCCTATTTATAGAGAGTCACAAGAAATCCAACCAGTCACTCTGCCAGTCATATAGTAGGCACCCAAATAGTGAATAAGCAGCATCTTCAAAGTATTTGGGGCGGGGGGGAGGGTAGAAAGATGATAAAGATACCCAAAAGATGATAAAGATTTAGAGAAACTAGAACTCTCATACACTGATGGGTGTACAGTTGTACAACTTTGGAAGTTTCTAAAATATTAAACATATACTTGCCATGCTACCCAGCTATTTTACTCCTAGATATTTACTCAGAGAAAAGAAAATAATACACCCATATAAATACTTGTACACAAATGTTGATAGAAGTTATATTTGCAGTTGCTCTACCTGAAAGCAACCCCGATGTCCATCAACTCGTAAAAGGATAAACAAACTGCCACATAAATCCACACAATGAAAGCCTACTTGGCAATAAAGAAGAAATAAAATATAACTATTAATTCATTAAACTACATGGGTGAATCTCAAAATAATTATGCTTAAACAATCTAGACCAAAAACATAATATACGGTGATTCCATCTATATAAACATCTAGAGAACGTAAATTAATTTATAGTGGTGGAAAGCAGATCAAGAGTTGCTAGGAATAAGGATCAGGGACAGGAAGCATTACCAAGAGACATAAAGCTTTAGGAGGTGATTGGTATGTTCGCTATCCTTATTACTGTGATGGTTTCATTTGTATATATTTGTCAATCCATATCAACTTCAAACATGTGCAGTTTATTGTATGTCAGTTATACAGCAAAAGGTTTTTTTAAAAAGATGCTAAAAGTCATAACCCAGTAGGTACACTCTTCTGAAGCATAGAGATACAACCAAATGATTAAGTTAAGTGGACCAGGAACAATTACCATGAAAATGCATTTGTAGGTCAATGACTAACAGAAGTCTAATGAATTATTTTAACCTACATGAGGATTTTCAAGTAAAAGTGGCTTTGGAGATAGGATGTGGTCTTAATTAGAATCTTAAGCAAAATAGGGTGTGCCTGGACTCACAATTCTCACCTTGCTTAATTGAAGTGAGTCTTGCCTTTGCTGTGGAGCTGGAAGCTTGCTTGTGCTTTCCATTGTCCCCATTTTGCTTGATCCAGAGCTCTTGATTTATTGCTAATCCCTCCACCCTCTTGCAATTTGATGGCCATGTTCTACTTCTCAAGCACCTCTCTAGCTTATTATTTCTTTAATTGCACCCCTTACCCATGCTGCTCTCCTTGGTCACATTTGCTCAATTAGTTTCTTAATTTTAGACCAGGGAAATAGCCTTGTGCATCACAGTTTTTTAACTGCCCTGACATTCATGATAAATGATGAACATAAATACCTTTAACAGAAGTTGTTTTTCCCATTCCAATTCCAAGACAAACTTGTAATTTTGTAGATGATCCCGTAATCTAGTATCTTAGTTTTAGAGAAAAAAATAAAACTCATAAGTGGGTAGAAGAGAAAAGAAATATAGCTTTCAAGGGTGACTTAGGTGGAAAAAATAGGGGGAAAAGAAAGGCCAGATATCAACTGCAGAAAAAATATAGTATGTGTGTAGAGCTGCCTACCTGTGCTCAGACTTGCTAACCTCTGTTTGGAGAGTCTTGGCAAGGCATTCTATTCCAGATGTGCTTTACACATTGCCCGTCTTCTTTCAAAACAACTTTCAGCTTCCTTTTCCTCTCCTGGCAAAGGATTGTGGTGAAGAGGAGGATGTCAAGATTTTGAACAGAGATGAAGACTAACGTTATTTAGAAGCCAGAAATAAGGAGGTAACCCCATGTAGGTGGTATCGTTTCAGTATCTCTTGCTCCAAATGCTGGGTGCTATTTTCTGCCATTCAAAATTCTTGTGGGAAGGGATGTGTTCCATGAGGTTAGTGGGGTCTTGAATTCTATTTAAGATGTTAAGAGTCCTTATTTAATCCAATCTTTTCATTTTATAGGTAGAAAAAACTAAAGCTCATAGAGAAAATTATTTGCCTAGGTCAGGCAGTTAAAAGTAATAGTTGGGAAAACTAGGATAAAGAAAAACTTCCCTGGGGAAAAGAGAAGTCAGAAAGTAAGCTGGACAAACAAAAGTTTGCATCAACAGTAGCTGAGGCCTAAAGGTGAGCAGACAAGGAACGTTCAAGAGATGCTGAAACACAGGCAACATAAAGGCTGTGGAAGATTGTTGACTGATTCAACCTGCTGCCGGGTGGGCTTGTTGACTGTGGCTTCTCAAATAGTCATCTCTAGTGGATGATGCAAAGCAAGGCAAACACTCAAAATTCAAACAGAAAATTGTTTCCTCTGGGCTGGCAAGGCACAAAATCAAAAAGCTCTGTAAATCTGGATTCACATATGTGATTCTCAGCTGGTGTGAGTCCCTGAATGAATTACATGCAGCCAGAGAAATTAATGCTACACACATGGGGACCCAACTTGAAAGAAAGAATTGCATCTGAGAAGACTCTGCCAGGCATTAAGGAACTCTGGGAAGCAGACAGAGTCCACATTGATATGGTATGCTAACTATGGAGGACCCCCAGTGACATTATGATCAAGCACAAGAATAATGTATAATAAATGAGCAAGGACACAAATTGAAAGAAGAGCAAAAAAGCAATAAAATGATGCCTTAATATTCAGTTTCCACTAGTTGGGTGGACTAGGTGGGTGTTAACTCTCACTTTCCTGCCCATCGGAAATGCTGCCTGTTCTGAATGAATTTAGTGCTCTGTACACCCGTTAAAGCCTGTAGCCAAATGATTTAGGATGACCCTCTTTCCTTCTGGCCTCATGCTAATTGACTTGAGAGTGAGTTACAGTCCCAACAGAATAGCAGTCACACACTGGGTGTATTTTTAATGTCAATTTCTGCAGGAGCTTTTACATAAGGAAATTGTTGTAACAATTATTCTATCCTGGGCCATAGGATATTGATTTTTAGCCTATTAGATGAGCAAGGATGGATGGGTCTATGTAAATGTAAAATGGGACGACAGTGACCTGCATCTTTATGTAAAGTAGTGATACCCTGATACTTGGGGAGTTATGATTTTTGTACCCCTTTTTGGAGAGTCCTGTGGATTTGGAAAGCTGAGAAACAAGGCAGGTAAAGGATGTTTATGGCTGTAATTCTAAGGCTAGTGGATAGAATTGATATTAGTAAGCTCCTAAGTAAGGAATATCAGCGCATATATTCAGAAATGCTTTCTTTTTGTCATTGATAGTAGCTTTCTGTATTTATGACAAACCTAAAATGTCCAGGAGACAGGGTTGCCATGATGTACAACTCAAGAAGCACAATTAACCAGCAGGATTGCCTGGAAAAATCATAAATACTCAATTGAAAATCATGTCCTACATTGCACTGTAGAAGAATATAACATAAACATGCATTTATAAGGTATAGTAAAAAGATATGTTAGAAACAGAAATTAAATTTCCAAATCTGAAAATAATTTAAAAACAAAAGTTGACTAAAAATTATAGTGTCATAATTCTACTTGGATTTATTTTCTTAAGTGGAAGTGAAAAGATAGAATACATTATGAAAGAGATAGGTATTTGATAGAAGTTTGGGTCAGAGGAAACAAAATCCTGGTTACTAAAGCAGGTAACTTAAACAATATATGCCAGAGAAGTCTGGACACAAATTTATAGAAATAGACATTGTGGTAAGAGAGAAAAATCCAAAATGTGTTTCACAGTTTACCTAAGGTCTGTATCATAAAGTGGGTGAAGGGCCAGGTCTTAGAGGCCAATTAGGAAATATTCTTTAAAGAAAAAAAAAGATCCAGTTTCTGAAGATTACAGATTAGGAGGATCTTGAACTCACCTCCTCCAAAAACTAAATAGAGGCAACAACTACATCTCTGCAACAAACCCTAAAAACAACCACAAGATTTACAGAACAAATCTTACATAGCTAATCATAGAGAAAAGGCCACACTGAGAAGGTAGGAAAGGTGAAGATGTAGAGGAGAACCAAATCTGGGGTGTGACTAACCACAAACAGGAGGGACATCACAAGCCCAAAGGAGTATAGGGATCAGACCCCACACTAGGCAATTCCCAGCCCTGGGGACTTGTACTGAGTAGCTGAATCCCCATATCATCAAGCTTTGAAACTCAGTAAGGCTTTGAAAATCAGTAGGGCTTTGCTCCAAGAAAGCCAGAGGATGATAGGAAATCAAGCCCCCACCGCCCTTAACAAGTCAGCAAGCTAAATGACTCAGCCTGAAATATCAGTTTGAAAAACACGTGGGGTATACATGAAGGAAATATATTGACTTATCTTATTACATGTACCAGAGTGGGGGGGAGTCTGAAGGAGATTCCTCCAAAAAACAGAAGTGCCAGTGGGCACCATTTTTCTCACCCTCCTCCAGAATAGATAGCCAGACACTTCCAGAAGCCAACACTCTCCAGCTAACTTGCTACCACTGTGTGTCCCACACCCCAGCAATCCCCTGCAGACCCTCCCCATCCAACCTGTTTTAACAGGTGTTCCTCCGAAGGAGCTTCTCCCTATTACAAAACAGCAGGCAGCCCTAGCTGGGACTGATGCCACACCAAAATGACTCCTGCCTTGGAGGGGGGTGGGAGGTAGAGATAACTTCACATATCAGAATGCCCAGTTTCTGTAGCTGAGTCTCTTATCTGTGCAGGGAACAAGCTCTGCCATTTGGTGTATTGGAAGCTGTGGCAGAGGATAATTATAGAGGGGTAGGCTAACTGCTGGTGCCACTCACCAATGAGCCTAGGCAGCTGTAGCCAGCCCTCTCAAAAATGCAGAAAGCAAGCCCTATTCACTGCCTCCACAGTGGGCAAAGTAGTCATTGCAGCTGGCCCAGCTGAAGACCAGCCACATCTACCAGCAAGACCACAGCTATTGTGGCTCAGTACAATAGACAAGTACATAATGACTATAAAGAGAACACCTCTGGAGTGCCCGATTCTAGTGACCAATAGAGATTGCATTACAGAACACCATAGGACCTTGTCTATACAAGGCCTTTACTTTCAAACCAGGAGACATAGTTGACATACCCAATATGTAGAAACAAATGGGGAGTTAGACGAAATGAAGAAACAGAAAAATATGTCCCATGAAAAACAAGAACTACAGATACAGAGCTAGATAAAATGGGTATAAGCAATATGTCTGATAAAGAGTGAAAGTAATGGTCATAAAGATACTAACAGACTTCAAAAAGGAGTCAATGAACTCAGTGGGAACATCAAAAAAAGAGATATAAAATAGAATAAAGAACAAGTCAGAACTGAAAATACAGTAACTGAAATAAAAAAATACAAAATAGTATTAAACTAGAGGATGCTAGAAGAATGGATTGGTGATCTAGAAGATAGGGTAATGAAATCACCCAAACTAAACAGCAAAAAGAAAAAAATAATTAAAAAATGAGAATAGGTTAAGCATCGTCATCAGGTGTAAGACATTCACATTATAAGGACCCTAGAACAAAAAGAGAAAGGGGGTGGAAAATTTGTTGAAGAAATAATGACTGAGAACTTCCCCAGTCTGAGGAAGGAAACAGACATCCAGGTCCAGGAACCACAGAGAGCCCCAAACAAGATGAACCTAAGATGAACCATCAAGACACATAATTAAAATGATAAAAAATAATAAAGATTTTAAAAGCAGAAAAAGCAAAGACAACAATTACATACAAGAGAAACCTCTTAAGGCTGTCTACTGTTTTTTAGCAGAAACTTTGCAGGCCACAGGGAGTGGCATGATATATTCAAAATTCTGAAAGGAAAAAAACCTACAACAAAGAATATTCTACCAGCAAGATTATCATTCATAATCGAAGAAGAGTTTTCTAGAAAAACAAAAGTCAAAGGAGTTCATTACCATGAAACCAGCCTTATGAGAACTGTTAAAGGGAATTATTTAAGGGGGAAAGAAAAGGCCATAACTAAAAGAAAATTATTAAAGAAAAAATTCACAGGTACAAGCAAACATATAGTGAAGACAGATAATTTGCAAATCCATTATGAATGTCAATTACATCTACAAAAATTAGGGTTAGTCAAGAGATGCACAAAAAGATGTAAAATTAGAACAAAAATATAATGCATGGAGAGGGAAATAATGATTTAGTAGTTTTAGCATGTGTTTGAACTTAAGCAACCAGCAAATTTATATTGACTGCAGAATTAATACCCATTCTTCTTGAATTATTCTGAAAAATACAAGAGAAAGGCAGTATTCTATGAAGGTAGTGTCATCCTGATAACCAAAACCAAATAAAAACATCACACAAAAAAAGAGAACTACAGGTCAATACCTCTCATGAATATAGATGCAAAATTCTCAACAAAATGTAACCAAGCCAAATCCAGTATTTATAAAAAAGACCCTAGACCATGATTAAGTGGGATTTATTCCTGGGATGCAAGGGTGGTTTAATACTTGCAAAAATAATCAGTGTGATAAGTCACATCAATAAGAGAAAAGGTAAAAAAACATATGATCATTTCAATACATGCAGAAAAAACATGACAAAGCACAACATCCATTCATGATAAAAAAAAAAAAATCTACAAACTGGGTCTAGACAAATCAGATCTCAACATAACCAAGGTCTTATATGAAAAACCACAACCAACATCGTACTCAATGGTGAAAAAATGAGAGTTTTTCCCCTAAAGTCAGAACCAAAACAAGGATGTCCACTCTCACCACTTTTATTCAACATATTACCGGATATCCAACCCACAGCAATTTGACAACATAAAGAAATAAAAGGCATTCAGTTTGGTAAGGAAGAAGTAAATTTCTATTTGCAAATGACATGATACTATATATATAGAATACTCTGAAGACCCATCAAAACACTACAAGAAATGATAAGTGAATTCAATAAAATCGCAGGATACAAAATCAATGTGCAGAAATCTGTTGCATTCCTATGTACTCATAATGCAGCAGCAAAAAATGAAATTAAGAAAACAATCCCATTTACAATTGCACCAAAGATAATAAAATGCCTAGGAATAACCTTAAAGAGATGGAAGACCTGTACTCTGAAAACTATAGAGTACTGATAAGTTTTAAAGGTAATTGGGCTCGGTTTTGCTAGAGCTCAGAAGGCATTGGGGCTGCTCTTGGGGAGAAAGCAAGGCAAACAGCCCATGGACTCACAGTGTGGAAACAACAATCTGATGAGCACCTGGGCACAGAGTAGAGAGGTTAGTTGTTCATCTTGGAGCATGTCCCAGAGAAGCAGCATTCATGGAAAGACTCTGAGAACAAAGAAAGTGACAGGCACCACTTCCCTCCCCAACCCCTCAGCATAAGGAAGGGGCCACCTGCAGGAACCAGCATAGCTCAACAATCACTACCTAACTTACTAACACAAAGTCCCACCCTGCCACGCTCCAGTGAAACCCCCCTTCTCACATACACTTGTCTTATTCCCAGTGAGGCAGGCCCTCTCCCCCAGAAGACTAGCCTAAACCCCCACCCATATTGCATCTACTGACCAAGGAGTTGAGGACTTCAGTTTTACTTCAGTTTAACTTCAGTTAAAACTTGCCACATTCAGGCCAGGGACTAAACTCTGCACAACAAATAAAGATGGCCTCTGAAGAAAACTGGCCTGAAGGATAAATCAACCCAGAACACAACAACAGAATGCATGTAGTACACATTGCAGATATTTCGTGAAGCACCAGGCCCTGGGGAACAGTGGCCACTACACACCAGGCACTGCAGAACCTCTTCTTTATAAGACTATCTCTGATTTTGTTTTAAGTTTATTTATTTTTGAGAGAGACAGAGAAAGCACAAGTGGGGGAGGGGCAGAAAGAATCTCAAGCAGGCTCTATGCTGCCAGTGCAGAGCCTGATGTGGGGCTCAGATTCACAAGGCCATGAGGTCATAACCTGAGCCCAACCCAAGAGATGGGTGCTTAACCAACTGAGCCACCCAGGAATCCCTATAAGACCATTTCTCCGAAGAACAGGAAATGTAGCTGACTTTCCTAACACAGAGTAGAAGGCACAGAGTCTTAGACAAAATGAGACAACAAAGGAATTTTTCCCAAATGAAAGAATAGGACAAGGCCACAGCCAGATATAATAAGCATGCCTGCTAGAGAATTTAAAGTAATAATCATTAAGTTACTCATTGGAATTGAGAAAAGAGTGGAAGGCATCAGCAAGACCCTTAACACAGAGAGAGGGAAAATATAGCAGAGATAAAGGGCTCAATATACAAAATAATAAACACACTTGATGGAATGGACAGCAGGCTGGAAGAAGCAGAGGAACAAATTAATGACCTAGAAGACAGAGTAATGGAAAGTGTTCTAGCTGAACAAAAGAAAAAAGAATTATGCAAAGTGAGAAGAGATTTAGGGAACTCAGGGACTCTATCAGATATAATAACATTTGAATTATAGGAGTCCTCAGAAGAAGGAGAGAGAGTAAAACGGGGAGAAAATATATTTAAAGAAATAATAGCTGAAAATATCCCTAGTCTGGAGAAGAAAACAGATTTCCAGATCCAGGAGTCACAGAGAATCCCCAACAAATCAACAAAAGCAGATACACATCAAGACATATTGTAATTAAATTGACCAAATATACTGATAAAAAAAAATTGTAAAGTAGTAAGGTAAAAGAAGACCTTAGCATACACGGGAAACTCTATAAGGTTATTAGGGGCTTTTACAGCAGAAAATTTCCAAGCCGGAAGGGAATTGAATGATATATTCAAAGTGCTGAATGGTAAAATTCTGCATCCAAGAATACTCTATCCAGCTAGACTATAATTCAGAATAGGAGAGATAAAGAGATAAAGAGATAAAACCTAAAGGAGTTCATGACCACTAAAAAAGCTCTGCAAAAAAAAATATGAAAGGGGACTCTGAGTGGAAAGGAAAGAACAAAAGTGACAGTAGGAATGTAGAAAACACAAAATCATTAAAAATAAGTATTTTGGTAAAATATCAGTCAAGGAACTCACAAAATCAAGGGTGTGAAATGTGATAATCTATACCTAAAATGTGAGGAGGAGAGGAGTAAAGGATGGATTCAAACTTAAATGACCATCAACTTAATATAGACTGCTATATGCTGAAGATGTTATATACAAACCTAATAGGAAACACAAATCAAAACCCACTAATAAATAATAAACCAAGAATAAAGAGAAAGAAATGCAAATAGACCACTAAAGAAAGTGAGCAAACCATGTAAGAGATTAAGAGAACAAAGGATCAGTGAAAATCTTAATCCCAAAACAGGTAATAAAATTGTAATACATACATACCTATCAATAATTACTTTGAATGTAAATGGACTAGATGCTCCAGTCAAAAGACAGGATAGAATGGATTAAAAAACAAACAAACAAACAAACAAACAAGATTCATCTATACGCTGCTTCCAAGAGACTCATTTTAGCCCTAAAGACACCTGCATATTGAAAGTGAGGAAATCAAGAAACATTTATCATGCAAATGGATGTCAAAAGAAAAGCCAAAGTGCAATACTTATATCAGAAAAAAATAGATTTTAAAACAAAGACTAAAACAGGAGACAAAGAAGGACATATATACAATGAAGGAATACACAGAAATATAAACAATTGTGAGAACTTTTTAAAATCTATATGCCAACAAACTAGACAACCTAGGAGAAATAATTTCCTAGAAATATATAAACTATAAAAACTGAAACAGGAAGAAACAAAAAATTTGAACAGACTGATATCCAGCAAATTTCTTCTTTCTAGAAGAAATTGAATAGGTAAAAAAAAAACAAAAAAACAAAAAAACAAAAAAAACCTCCCAGCAAACAAAAGTCCAGGTCCAGAGGGCTTCACAGGAGTATTTTACTGCACATTTAAAGAGCTAATACATACTCTTCTCAAACTATTCCCAAAAAAGGAAGGAAAATTTCCAAATTCATCCTATGATGCCAGAATTACCCTGATACCAAAATCAGATAAAGACTCTACTGAAAAAGAGAACTATACAGATGCCTGGGTTGTTCAGTTGGTTGAGTGTCTGACTTCAGCTCAGGTCATGATCTCACAGCTCATGAGTTTGAGCCCTGCATCAGGCTCACTGCTGTCAGCACAGAGCCCACTTTGGATCCTCTGTCTCCCTCTCTCTATCCCTTCCCTGCTTATGCTCTATCTCAAAAATAAACAAATATTTTTTAAGAAAAGAGAGAACTACAGGCCAATATCCCTGATGAACATAGGTGCAAAATCCACAACAAAACTGAATATAAAAAACTGAATATAAGAATATTCCACTAACAAACTGAATATAAGAATATATTTTTAAAAAATCATTCACCATTATGAAGTGGGTTTATTCTAGATTGCAAGTGTGGTTCAATATTCACAAATCAATATGATACATCACATCAATAAGAGAAAGGATATGAACCATATGATCTTTTCAATAGATGCAGAAAAAGCCCCTGACAAAGTACAACATGCATTCATAAAAGCCCTTAACAAAGTAGATTTAGAGGGAACATACTTCAACATAATAAAGACCATATATGAAAATCACACAGCTAATATCATCCTTAATGGGTAAAAATGGAGAGCTTTTCCCCTGAGGACAGGAACAAGATAGATATGACCACTCTTACCACTTTTATTCAAAGTATTGTTGGAAGTCCTAGCCACAGCAATCAGACAAAAAAAAAAAAGGAATAAAAGGCATCCAAGTCAGTAAGGAAGAAGTCAAACTTTCACTTTGCAAGTGACATGATAATCTATATAAAAAACTCTAGAGATTCCAAAAAACTACTAGAACTGATAAGTGAATTCAATAAAATTTCAGGATACAAAAATCAATGTACAAAAATCGATTGCATTTCTATACACTAATAATGAACAGCATAGAAAGAAATCAAGGAATCCCATTTACAACTGCACAAAAATATCTAGGAAGAAACATAACAAAAGAAGTGAAAGTCCTATACTCTGAAAGCTATAAAAACACGGAGGAAAGAAATTGAACATGACACGAAGAAGTGGAAAGACATTCCATGCTCATGGATAGGAAGAACAAATATTGTTAAAATGTCTATACTACGAACCTGTACATTGAATTCAATCCCTATCAAAATACCAACAGCATTTTCCACAGAGTTAGACCGAACAATACTAAAATTCCCATGGAACCAGAAACGACCTTGAATAGCCAATGTAATCTTGAAAAAGTAAAGCAAAGCTGGAGGCATCACAATTCCAGACTTCAAGTTATATAAAAAAGCTGTAGTGATAAAAACATGTATGGTACTGGCATAAAAATAGACACATAGATCAAAAGAACAAAATAGAAAACTCAGAAATGAGCCTACAACTACATAAAGTCAATTAAAGTCCTTCAACAAAGCGGGAAAGAATATAAATGGGAAAAAGACAATCTCTTCAACATATGGTGTTGGGAAAACTGGACAGCAACATGCAAGAGGAAGAAACTGTACCACTTTCTTTCACTGTACCCAAAAGTAAATTCAAATGGATTAAAGACCTAAATGGGAGACCCGTAACTGTAAAAATTCTCAAAGAGAACACCACAAGCAGTAACTTCTCTGACATCGGCCAGAGCAACTTTTTTCTAGAGAGGTCTCCTGAGGCAAGGGAAACAAAAGCAAAAATAAACTACTGGGACTACACCAAAAACAAAAACAAACAAAAAAATTCTGCATGGGGAAGGAAACAACAAAATTAAAAGGCAACCTACTGAATGGAAGAAGATATTTGCAAATGACATCTCTGATGAAGGGTTAGTATCCAAAACATACAAAGAACTGGTAAAATTCAATACTCAAAAAACAAATAATCCAATTAAAAACCAGGCAGAAGACATCAACAAGTATTTCTCCAAAGGAGACATGCATATGTCTAATAGACACATGAAAAGATGCTCAACATCACTCATCATCAGGGAAACTCAAAACTACAATTAAATATCACCTCATACCTGTCAGCATGGCTAAAATCAAAAACACAAGAAGCAAGTGTTGGAAAGGATGTGGTGAAACAGGAAGCTTTGTGCGCCATTGGTGAGAATGCAAACTGGTGCAGCCCCTATGGAAAGTAGTATGCAGGTTTCTCTAAAAGTTAAAAATGGTACTACCTTACGATCCAGTAATTTCACTACTAGGTATTAAACCCCAAAATACAAAAACGCTAATTCAAAAGGATACGTTCACCCCTACGTTTATTGCCACATTATTTACAATAGCCAAATTATGGAAACAACCCATGAGTCCTTAAGTTAATGAATAGATAAAGAAGATGTGGTGTTTGTATATGTATATTTATATATACATATATATATATATATATACGCACACATATACACAATGGAATATTATTCAGCCATAGTAAGAATGAAATCTTGGCATTTGAAACAACACTGATGAAGTTAGAGAATATAATGTTAAGTGCAATAAGTCAGGGAAAAACAAATACCATATGATTTCACTCATATGAGGAATTTAAGAAACAAATGAACAAAGGGGAAAAAAAAGAGACAAACCAAGAAACAGTCTCTCAATAATAGAGAACAAACAAATGGTTACCAGAGTGGAAGGAGGTGAGTGATTGGGTGAAATAATGATAGGGATTTAGGAGTGCCCTTGTCATGATGAGCTCTGGGTGATGTATGGAATTGTTGAATCACTATATTGTAAACTTGAAATTAACACTGTATGTCAACAAACTGGAATTAAAATAAAATAAAAAAAACTTTAAAAGAATGGGCAGAGGACCTGAGCAGACAGTTTTCCAAAGGGGACCTATAAGTAACCAAGAGACCCATGAAAAGATGCTCAACACCACCAATTATCAGGGAAGTGGAAATCAAAACCACCATGAGATATCACCTCACAGTAATTGGAATGGTTAGTATCAAAAAGACAAGAAATAACCAATGTTGGTAAGAATTTGAAGAAAAAAAGTTCCTTGTGTACTTTTGAGGAGAGTGTAAATTGGTGAAGCCACTATGGAAACAGTATGGAGAGTCCTCAAAAAATTAAAATAGAAGTACCATATGATTTGGTAACTCCACTACCAGGTATTTACCCAAAGAAAATGAAAACATTAAGTCAAAAAGATGTACGTGCCTATATGTTTTTACAACATTATCCACAATAGCCAAGATATGGAAGCACCTAAGTGTCCATCAATAGATGAATGGATAAAGGTGTGAAATGTTACTAAGCCACAAAAAAGAATGAAATCTTGCCATTTATGACCACATGGATAGGCTTGGAGGGTATTATGCTAAGTGAAATAAGTCAGAAAAAAAGACTAATACCATATGATTTCACCTATATGTGTAATATAAAAGCAAACAAAAATACAAAAAGATTCTTAAATAAAGAGGAAAAAACTGGTAGTTGCCAAAGGGGAGGGAAGTTGGAGGATGAATGAAATAGGTGAAGGGGATGAGGTGATACAAACTTCCAGTTACAAAAGAAGTTACGCAGATGAAAATTACAACATAGAGAATATAGTCAACAATATTTTAATAATGTTGTACAGTGATAGATGGCAACTACACTTAACATGGTGTTGAATGATGTACAGAATTGAATTTGTACATATGAATATAATAGAACCTTTTATATCAGCTATACTTCGATAAAAAGTAAATACCTAAGTAAATATCAAAAAAAGAAAAAACTCAATTCCACTAAAGGGATTATTGGATTTGTAATGATTTTATAACCTAAGACCCACTGTTCATTCACTCACCAGGTGAGAATGGACTAGATAGCTCACTTTTAGATGGGATCAGATGGAATATTTTGTCTAAGGCCACAAAGTTAGTAATTTCCAGAACCAAGCCAAGAATCAAGATCTTTTAGCTCCTGAGCCATGGGATTTCTTCTGGACTAGGATAGCCTTCTTCTCTCTCCAGACGGGGGAAATCCCTGGCACCTCACAGCCTCCTCCTCCTCTTGGGCCCCATGGTAAACATTTCTCATCAGTCAAAATGCTCTTCAGAATAAAGCCCATGTCAACTAATTTTCTTTTCAGGACAGCCTTGAAGTAGCTTCTGTCATCTGATTCGGATTGGCACAGATACTGAAAACTGGTTCTTTCTGCCTTACACTAAGATGCCTACATAGTCTAAAACCAGGCTAACTTTTTTGCCCTTTTCACTTTTCATTTTGTTTGGATAATAGAACTAGATTGGTCAGCATCATTTGTGCTGATTTTACTTTGCACCACTCTTACCAGCCTGGAGTTTTGCTGGAATCTATGATGCAATGGGGAAACATTTAGCTCTTAAACAGTATTTCATATATCCTGGAGGGAAACTGGGAAAAGGGCAGGAGAGCGGGGAGGCAACACCTTCTAAAATTATTTTCCTTTTAGGGGAACAAAATTTCCTTTAAAGAATCAAATTGTTAGCCTGAGATTTTATTTTGAAACTTCTTTTAAATCTAGTTTGAAATAACTGCCCATGCCTTGCATTTCTCTGCCTGAACAGTACCTCAACTAGTATCTTCACCCACGAATGAGTACCTCTGAAAGATGAGTTTTATTTAAAAATAAGCTAAATAGTTGATAAAGTCTTACAAAGAAAAACAATAAAATGGGGTAGAAAGGGAAGACGGAGTGCAGAGACAAGACCAGGGTTTGTACTGGGAACTGAGTCAGCTTTGTTCATCTGCATAACTAGAAAGACAGTGAGGATCAAGGTAAAAGTATTTCCTTTACTGTATGTAAAGGCTTCTCAGCTACCATTACTTTTACTAAGCTTTTTATATAAATTATCAGATGGGGCAATGGTTCTCCTACAAATAACAGATGACAGAGAGGGCTGGCCTATTACTTCACCTATTACTCCAGTGAAGGAACACAGGCTTAGAGATGTAGTCACACTATTAGCCAGTGGGGCAGTTGGAATTAAATTAAAGTTCTCTGAGGTGCAAAATCATGGCTCTTTCCACTGTCCCTTGGCATTTGAATATGCCTGATGATAGGAACCCCCTGAAGCTCTTTTAAACTATAGATTTCTGGACTTCTTGCCAAAACTTCTGGATAGGCAAACCTAGAGTGGGATTTGTGCATCTGTTTATCTAGTTCTTGACATCTTGGAGCCAAGATTTTCTGAAAGTAAATTAGGGACCAATTGCTGATTTTATTGAGTGTAGTCTAATAAAACAAGATGTACATAATACTGGTGTCTTTGAAGAACTCCTTTAAATGACAGGCTTCTTAGAACCCATGCTCCTTATTGCGATCCCACTAGAGTGATCTGTTTCTTGAACATCCCAAGCTCTTCTTTGCTTGGCGAACTTTGTAGTATTTTACCTCTCCCAAGATACAGTGTCCCAAGATCTTTGTGTGTCCAGCTCCTTATCATTAAACTCTCATTTTAATAATCACCTTGTCAGTAATACTTTCCTTGATCACAAGTGGCCTGCTTTCAGTAGATCTCTGCATGATTACCCTGTTTTATTTTCAGAGAATTTTTCATATTTGAGGGTGTGCGTGTTTGTGTGTGTGTGTGTGTGTGTTTTACTGGATCTATGAAAATTAGGTCCCATGAGGACCAGTATCTTGCCTTTGTCACCAGTCTAACCTCACCATGTAGAAGAACCTGGCATATGGTAGGTATTCATTAAATGTCAGATCCATGATGAATATAATCTTTGAGTTTACCTTAATCTGTTAATTAGCACATTACTTATTTTGATTGGACTTTCTCATGTCACTGGTTGTTACCTCTTGGTCCTTGGCTGCTTAGTGATGTTTAAACTGAAGGCCTGGGTAACAGGTATGGATTTCCTTTGCTCTTGTACAACTGGATCTGGAATCCTCTAGAGAATTTTCTATACCCAGTGGGCAAACAAAAAAGCTGACTTGAAGGCCAGACTTCTGCCCATATTCTCTTGGTGGGAAGCCAATGACCCAAATTTAACCAAAAGAGACAAAGGAACAAAATCTTCTAATATGCCAGGGAGTAGAAATATTGGTGATAACCTGGCCAGTCTAGCTACACACTTCACTGGTAATCTCAGAACTATATTCTAAACAGCCAGCATCTCCATTTGCTATATTCACCAAACTTCTCCCAGTTTTTCTCATTTCAGAAACTTGTTGAAATACCTTATTTTGCTTTGCTTTAATTGATTTCTTTTCAGACTTTTGTATTTTAATCTCAGCAGAATAAATTTAAAGGTAGAAACATCTTGAACTAGAAGAAGAGAGCTCTATTTTTAGTCTTTCAGCCCCTATCCCCACACTGAAAATTCCTCAGTGGCTTTATTTCACCCTTAACTTCTACTTCTAAGATTCGGGCTTTCGCCATCTCCTCAGCAAAAGAAATATACCAAAATTCAATATTTGGAACTTAAATAATGAAAGGAAATTATATATTATTGAAATTTTTATGTTAAACATTCACCTGTTTTCTTATTTAATCCTTCAGCTTTGTGAAATGTGTATCATTAAGCTTTATATACAAAAGAAAATTAAGATTCAAGTAATTGATGTAATTTTATAAGACATGCACAGAGTTAATTCCTCATTTCCTGTTTTAACATCTGTGGATGCTCTCTTCAACACTTCAACTGGTTGCCTAGAGTCTGAAGTCTGACTTTCTAGACTGGTATTGAAATGTGCTAGAAATACTGGAGATCTGTAGTGAGAGAAATCTGGGTACAAAGCTCAGCTTTGTAACTTGTTATGTAACTTTGGGTAAGTGGCTTAAGCTCTTTAACCTTCAGTTTGTTTATCTATAAAAAGGTTGGAATGTAGTTACTTCATAGGTTTGGGGAGGGGATTAATGAAATATGAAATGACTAGTATAATGCCAAGATCAAATACCTAACATTTATTGAGTACCTATCGTTCTTATAGTTTTCATCCAAGTCTGAATGTTTTGGCTAAAAAAACGAAACATCTTGGTCAAAATCCTAATATAGCTGACTAAAGGACAAACCTAGAATATACAACAGTATCTTTAAACACTAGACAAATTCCTTAAACACTAGACAAATTGTCTTCCATGCCACTTTCTGCTGTCTAGGCCTTCAGCTGGCATCTTAATAAAACAGTTACCTGGCATGGTTATAAATACTGAGCTTCAAAACACTGGGGGAAGCCAGTCTTTTCCATGGACTCATCCTTGGAAGGGCGTTAACATAACAGTTCCTCTCCTTTGTTCAGGATAATTTAAAATGTCAATTTAAGTGTCAAATGTTTAGAAACAAAGACATGGTAAATGAACTCTCAAGTACATCTGTAGAGCTGGGAACAGGAGCCTAGATTCACAATAGAAAGGATTTAAAATTGGAATGGGTAGGCCTGTTTGTGGAGCATCAAGGCCTAAACTCTAACATTTTATTTTAATTAAAATATTTTCACAGGGTCATGAGAATGGAAGCACAAACCACGACACCCTGTTCTTTCTTTTCCCAATAACATAAGATACACGCACACACAAACATGTGCACGCACAAGGCCTGCCCACTACCCTCACCCATCCTTAAACAACCTTACACACTTTTGGCAGAAAGGATGAAAATACTGTTCAAATTTTTTATCCCTTTTTGCTGAATAGAGCTTTCTCCATCTGGTTTCCATAATCCTTGTGTGAAAATTCAAGGGTTCAACCTTAACATTAAAAAAAAAATAATCCTGTCATACTTCAGTGTTAAAAAAAGACTTGTGAAGTAAAAATAAGAATATTGATTAAACCAATTTAAACAACCTTAGCGTCTCAAGTTAATAAAATATAGAAACAGGAATATTAAAATTGAAGTCATGTACCTGGGATTTTGGACTTTTAGTTACTCTTGAGCAATTCATATATTTAGGGTTCAGTTTCTTCACTTGTTGAGGAAGTTTTATTGTTAATTCCTACCCTATCGAGTTCCTTTATTGAACTATAATTGAAAAATAACTTTAGTTTCAGGTATACAACATAATTTGATATTTGTACGTATTATGAAATGGCTACCACAGCAAGCCCAGTTAGCCTCCATCACCACGTGTAGTTACAAATTTTCTTGTGATGACACTTTTGAAATAAACTTTCTTAGCAGCTTTCCAAATGTACAATTTGGTATTAACTATAGTCACAATGCTGTACATTACATCCCCATGATTTTCTTTTAACTGGAAGCTTATACCTTTTAACTATCTTTGCCTATTTTGCCCACCCTTCTGCCACCAATCTGTTCTCTGTGAGTTCATTGTGTTGTTTAGATTCCACATAGAGTTGAGGCCATTATAGTTTCATCACTCTCTGATCAACTTTTGTCACTTAACATAATTTCTTCAAGGCCCATCCTGGTTGTTTCACAGGATAAGACTTCCATTGTTTTTATGGCTGAATAATATTCCATTAATGTGTGTATTTTAATTATGTATTACATATATTTTTTCCTTATCCATTTATCCCTCCATCAACACTTAAGTTGCTTCATGTCTTGGCTATTGTAAATAATGCTGCAATGAATGTGGGGGTACATATGTATTTGAGTTGGTGTTTTTGTTTCCTTTGGATAAATACCCAGAAGCGAAATTGCTGATATAGCTACCCTATAGTTTATTTATTCATTTTGTGGGCTTTTTTCCCCAGCACTTCTGTATTCTAGCACTTTCTATATTCTGTGTTGAGCTCTACTGATATGGTATAAACTAAGTAAGACACAGAAAATTCTCTAAAGTAGCCCACAGTTCCTTGGGGAAGATGTCACATGAAGTGCTGTGATAGAATCCTGTCCAGAGTACAATAACATCAAGGACATCTGAAGGGATACATATGGTATTGGTGCATATAGCATTAGATGACAGGTGGAGGTGGGCTAGGCTGAGGAGTGGGAGAAGTATTCCACCAATATCTGGACTCCTATAGAGCTCAAGTTTCTCTTGTCTAGTTCTACTTAGCCCTGCCAAAGATCATCCTGCTACATCCAGGGTCCCATACTGGATCCCAGAAGCTTACAATTACTCTTGGCCATTGAAAATGAGTGAAGATGGTTGTCCCGATAGGATGGGCAGACCAGTAAGTTGAGGTATTGCTAGACAACGTGCAATGATCTAGATACTGCAAGCAGGTCATCCTCATTAGACCACAATGAGAAGAGTCCATTATCTTCTAAATGATACATGGCACTTTCCCAGAAAAGCTAACCCAGAAAGCCCTCACATGACTCTTTACTGTTAGCCCAGCTTCCTCTCCAACACTCAGCATTTTCCTTCTGCAGACTCTACTTCTGTCTACATGCCTCTATAGAATTTTCCGAAAGTCAAGGAACATGGACCAGATTACTTCATCTTACACCTTGGCCATAGATCTTTATGTTGAACAACAAAGAATTTAGCACTTTTGTCCTTTTGCCCCAAGAGCTTTCCCTGGGATGAAGAGTACAAGGACAAAGGATGGGAGGTGGGGTGAGTGAGGATGGGACCCAGTAGTTGATTCCACATGGGTTATTTCTAGAGGCCAAAATTTGGCAAAGTCAGATTATACCATCTTCTTTAGCAATCCATTCTGCCTCTAGTGTCCCAGCTTTCAAATGGAATGGTGCACACTTTACAGCCTCTGTTTCATAGCAGATTTAGAGAAATGGAATGATTTGTTCAAATTCACACAATAGAGCCAAGGTAGGATTTCACTTTCAGGCTTAGGCTTCTTCCCAGACCACTTTTTTTTTTTTAGATTAATATTTTGTTATTGCTATTGCTTTGTTTTTTGCACAACCTTTAATTCACACTGTTTTCTTATTCCAGCCCTATCCTTTGCTAGCTGGGTGAACTTGAGAAAGTTGATTTCTTTGAGCCTCAGATTCTCATTTGGGGGAAATAAGACCCTTTGTAATTATGGCAAAGAGGATGATTTAATCCATGTACAACCCTCAACACAGTGGATTACATATGATAGTTACCCAGTGATTTTAAAAAACATTCTAGATCTAGTATTTTTCAAAATGGCTCTCTGGATCTTGGTTTCTTCTTCCTTTATAATTATGATTATTATGCATTAAGTGCTATTAGGTGCTAAACACTATACAGGGTAAACTCATTTTTAAAAGATTATACAAGATATACATTATTCTCTGGGTTTTATGAATAAAATCACTTAATTATTTTACTACATTTATTATTATCTAGGTGTTTATGGTTATTTATGTCTATGGTGGGAATATTTACACCATAGAAATGGCAAGTGCTATTTATATAAAGGCTTTGTTTTGTTGGTTTTTCTAGACTTGAATTAATATATTAATAAGAAATTCAACTCACGAGTGTACTGTTTCTCGTACACTGTAAACAACACCAATAATTGAGGAAATATTTCAGCAGTTACACACTATCAGAGGAGTCAGCAAAGATTTAGTTCATGCCATTAACAAGCATATAAAGTTTCAACATATGTCTTTGTTTCATTTTTGTTCTCCTCAGTAACATAAATGAAAATATCAACCAACACTCATGTTACCACCACACTCATTCTTCGATGAGGTTGACCTCTTTGATGAACCAGATAGAAATCAAGCATATTTGCAGTCTGATTTTGTCAAATCATGATTGAATTGCAAAAATAGATTGTCTGTAGATACAAGAGTTTAGCAAAAATTAACCGTAGTCTGTAAGAGTTAATTCTCTATATGGAACTTATAATAAAGATATACAGGTACATATAACTTACATATATCAGAAAAGTGAATTATAAATTGATGTATATTTGTACATATGCACACATTCCCTCCACCCCAAAGAACTAGCTATTAAATACTTATCAACACCCCTGCCTAAGACATATTAACCTTCTTGTCATCACCTCTGGCTCCTGGCAGATGATAAATAAATGCAAGGGTCCAGACATCAACCAATACATATCCCAAGCTCTACAGAACTTCTCAGGACCTGTTTTCCCAGGATGATCTTGTGTGACCGAGGAGTCACCAAGATGTGGCTCCTTTGATCTGCCCTGGGCAAAAGGGATTTATACCCCATCAGTATGAATAAAACTTTCTGAGGAACTCAGCTTGTAAATAAAGCATGGAGAGAACTCGAAATCCACTGACATTCCTACAAGCTCAGTGCACAAGAGAACTGTGAGGGTCATTCCTTTCAGAACTTTTGTCTTTGTAGAATGAGTATTGTAACAGGCCAGTCTCGGGCTCCTGTCTCCATGCTTTATCATTTTCATTCATCATCTCTAAGGCTGAGCTGGCCTGGTTTCACTTGTCTGGGCCGTGGATGTCCCCTGCTGGAGACCAGAGCTCACTGCAATTACAGGACGTCGGAGCAATGTGGCAGCAGTAGATTGTGTGTGAGAGAAGGCTCTGGCTTGCTGCTGTCAGCATGCATCTCAACAGGAAACAACTCCTAAGATTCACTTTCTTGTCGTAATTTTACAAGCCTGTTCTCATTCACTGGTTCCATCTTATCAAGCATTTAGCATAGTGTCCATCACACGGTCAGCTCTCAAATATTTATTGAAAACAAAACAAGTGAACATAAGCCTAATCCTTGGCAACATTGTACATTATCTCATTTAATCCTCAAAACAGCCAATCAAGTTAGGATCTATTATTATCATGTGCTTTGTTTTTAGATCAAGAAACTAGTGTATAGAAGTTAAATGTAAGATCAAATAGCTTGGATGTGGTAGGGTCAGCATTACCACAGGGACTGGCTCTCCCTGTGTGTGGGGCTCACACTCTGCTTTGCTAACTCTCAGAGTTTTCTCCAGTCTTGCATTTACAAACAAATGACCTATTCCCATTTGCTTTCATATTTCTCCACCCCAGCATTCGCCCAGGATCAATCACTTCTTTTGTCCGGCTTACTATGTACCTTGGCCAAATCCTTTCTGCTTTCAGAACCCAAGTTTCATCATCAGATAAATTAAGAGGATGGACTTGCTGATTCTTAATTTTCCATCCAATTCTAAAATGCTGATGCTTTCTGAATTTAATTTCAGAATGGACATACTAAAGTCCAAATTGCTGGCGATTTCCTCTCTGGCCAAGGAAGCAAAACTCTGTCATGTACTGTTTGCAAGTTTGTATCAAAAGGATAGAATTCAGCCTCAAACCTCAAGCCTCAAAGAGGCTGCTCTATGGGAATATATTTTTCAGATCAGAAGCAAGAGGTTATCAGTAGGTGGACAAAAACTGCCGTTTCTCCCTTCTTTTCAGTGAGCCAAAGCATGGTTGGCAATTCAGACAGCCAGTTGGGAGTTTTCACCATGTGACAAGCCCAAAGGCATTTCTGAGGCTGCCAGCACAGAGGCCTGTCGAATCTACTAAGGAACCAGATGCAGCAGATAAAATATCTTCCACAGCTTGGCATCTGGGGCCTGTGCTTGCCAGCTGAGAAAAGGGGCTGGGTGGCACCGTGCTGGGGGTGGGGGCGGTAGACAGCAGAACAAATGACACACTTTCTTATTAAAGAAGAGAGGGGAAGCAGTTCTGGAGAGCAGTTCATAATTCCGGAAGTGCTTGATTAAATGAAGGTGAATTGTATGTAGGTGATTATATAGGTTATTATATGAAGTAAGATCACAAGTAGGTCAATATGCTGTCACCTTAGATGCAACTTAGTTGAAAATAAAATGGTTACAGTTTTGTACGTCTAGAATAGGATAGTCTTTATTTTATTTTTTGTAATTGATGCAGTACAGCTGCACTAATCAAGGCAATCTATATCTTTATATAGGTCTTGGATATTCTAGTTCCTCCCCCCCCCCCGTAGAAAACACAAGGTTAATGCATTATTTTTTATTGTCCATCAGTAAGTGACTGTGCGTTGGGCCAAGCGCCTCTGTGTGTTTTCCAGAAGTGTGTTTTCCATTTAGATCCTTCAAATGGTATTCATTCAGTTCCATTCCTTTCCTTTCAGTACAAGTCATTGTGTATTTACTGCATACAGACATACACAGTGTGAGGATTACAAAGGTAAAGAGAAAGAGAGTGTCTTCAAGGAGCTTACAGCCTAAAGGATCACAGGAAATATTTGTCTTAGGTGTAGGGAGTAGGTGTGGAGTACAACAGTAACCAAATGAAGGACACCTTTCTTTGTGTTATGGTGTCTGACTCCATGAGCAGGAACTCATATCTTCTAACACAAAAGATATGTGTGTGCATATAGGAGTATATTTCTTCTTTGATTTAAAAAAAAAAAAAAGACGAATATGCTAAAAGGCACTTCTGTAACTGTCAAGAGCTCTCTTGAAAATAACTTTGTCTCATTTTTTGTTTTAATTTAGTTGATGGATATATCAAAATGACAAAAGCTAAAGGGAGGAGGCATAGCTCCCTGCCATTTTTAAATCAATGTTTTTGTTTCTTCATGCTTTCTATGCATATGATGCATTTGAATACTAACTTAGATAAAATAGAACATTTTAACTTTTCCATTAATCTAATGTTAATCATTCTTTGCAATTTCTTATCTCTTTTGTCTTTATCCTTCTCTACTTCATACCATCACTCCCAACCACAGAAAAATCAAAGGCCACCTGAACTATGCATCTTTTCATACCCAACCAAGGGGTCCTAAGCCAGCAGTATTTTATCTTTTCTCTTCCTTTCTAAAATAAAGTCATACCACATACTCTCCCCTGAGGTTCCACTTTTCACTTAATAGAATTTTTGTCAACCATTCCACTATTGATAAGGATTATTTTCAACCAGTGTGCTTTAAACTACAACTAATGCTGAAAAGACCACTCTGTACATATATCCTCAAACTTTTATTCTATGGAATAGATTTTCAGGAGTAGGATTACTGGGTAAAAGGGTATATATATTTTAATAGCTACTGTGAAATTGTATTTCAAATTTCAGTAACATAAGTTAGTGATTTTTCTGCATCTCCACCAGCAGTAGTTATTATAACTTTTTAAATTTTGCCAATATAATAGCCAAGAAGCAGCATTCCATTATTTGACTTACATTTCCTAAATACTACTGAAGTTGGCTTTTCACAGGTTTTGTTCTTTTGGACAAAAGTGGATTGTTTATTCTGATATTAAAATTTAAAACAAATTCATTCCTCTCATTGAGTTTTTGATAGGTGAATTAACCGTGAAGTTCTGGGATGTCATGACATAATTATGAGTCAGAACAGCCATCCAGGCCACAGACATAGCAATGTCTCAACTGGAAGGGAACTTGGTGATTATATAACATTTATTCACTCAACTAATTCATTAGAAAATACTTAACTTATGTCATGGACACTATCCTAAGCACAGAGACTCAGAAGAAAAAAAAAAAAAAACATCAGTATTAAAAGTATGGTTTTATTTATAAAATGGCTCCACTATATCTAGAGAACAGACACAAACAAAAATGGTAACGGAACATGATAATTGCCATAGGGGTGCCAAGATAAAAAGGGTTTGAAAAACAGAAGGGAGAGATTAATTTTGCCTACAGGGACAGGAAGTTTCCAAAAGTAACAATTTATCCTACTCATAAAAAGTAAGATTTCAACCAGCTAGGAGGTCAGGAAAGGGAGTGTGAAAGAGAATTTATTCTAGACAGAAGGAATGAGAGCAAAGGTAAGGTGATATGAATGGCAAATAAGTGCCACATGATTTAAAAGTGGGATTTCTAGGGCCACACCAGGGTGTCTTTAAAGTGGATAGAGTCTATTCGAGCCAAGCCTGGGCATTCGGTACAAGTGCCCACAACCAATGTCAAAAGAAATTACTTGCTATTGGGAATCTACCACTGAAACCAAGAGCACACTGTATATAACACTGTATGTTAGCTAACTTGACAATAAGCTATACTTAAAAAATTACTTGCTATTATAACCTTCACCTCATATTTCCATTTACTTCTGGATCCTGAAAAGATCCCACATGGATTTTGCTGGAATAACACTACACTGACATTTCTGTTAAAGAAGCCTTGTAACAAATGCCTAATATCATCCCTGCCATGTATCCAAGATCTTACCCTGTCTTTTCCTGGCATGTTGCTCTTCAAACCACCTTTGGTTACACGCTGTTTTTAAAGACTTGATTTTGACAACTTATTCTATCTCATCCCATAGCCCAACAGGATTCCCAAAGCCAGGGGGTAGAGATAAATGAGCCTAAGGCCATCTTTAGTAGGCTTTGAATACCATTCTTAAGGTGTCTAGATTTCATATCATTAAGTAATTAAGTACCTACTATGTTTCAGATACTTTTCTAGATGTTGCATATAGTGATGAGCAAGACAGACAAAGTACCTATGCCATGGGAAGGCAATCTAGCAAAAAGGCTTACAAGTGCCCTATAGAAAACACAGCTCCATGCAATCTGTTTAATCAGGAAAGAGTCTGTATTCTAGGATGACTGCCTCATTTTATAGCTTCCTATACCTTCATGTTTAGGAGAATAAAGAAGGTTAAGATTCCCTCCCTCCATTAAAATTAATCCATTATTAAGTTTTATTTTATTAAAGCCTGTTAGGTGATGAATCTTATTAAAAGGAACATTTCATAATGATAAAAGGACACATTAAGAACAGAATACTACTTTTGTATCCATCTAAAAACAACTTCAAAACATAAAGCAAAAATGATAAAATATAGAGAAATCTATAATTATCGATAGAGATTTCAACACTTCTATCCCAATAGTTGATGAAAGTAGACAGAAAATTAGTAAGAACATAGATTTAATGCCATCACCCAAGATAACCTAACCTAAGACTTTTATAGAACACTCCAACCAATAGCAGAATGTGTATTCTTTCTAAGTGCACTCAGAATTTTTACCCAGATAGATAATTTGTGGATCAATAAACTAAGTCACAATAAACTGAAGGGGACTGAAGTCATAGGAGGTATGTTTGACAACAATGGCATTAAACTAGAAATCAGTCACAGAACAATATCTGAAAGAAGACTTATCAAATATTTTAAATTAAACCACGATTCCTATATAACTTGAAGGAAAAAAAGCACAACTAAAAAATACATTTAAATGGAATGAAATGAAAATGCATCAAAACGTGGGATGCAACTGGGGCCTGGGTGGTCCAGTCAGTTACGCATCTGACTCTTAGTATCGACTCAGGTCATGATCTCACAGTTTTGGGAGTTTGAGCTCTGCATTGGACTCTGTGCTGGTAGCACAGAACCTACTTGGGATTCTCCCTCCCTCTGTCACTGCGCCTCTCCCATTTGTACTTTCTCAGTGGCTCCCAAAATAAACTTTAAAAAATAGTAAATTTAAAAAAAAGTGGGAATCAAATAAAACAGTGCTTAGGGGGAAATGGATAGCATTGATTGATTAAATTAGGAGGAAAAAAGGGGCACCTGGGTGGCTCAGTCGGTTGAGCGTCCAACTTCAGCTCAGATCACGGTCTCACGATTCATGGGTTCAAGCCCCGCATCTGGCTCTGTGCTGACAGCTCAGAGCCTGAAGCCTGCTTCAGAATCTGTGTCTCCCTCTCTCTCTGCCCTTCCCCCGCTCATGCTCTCTGTCAAAAATAAAAAATAAACATTAAAAAAATTTTTTTAATTAGGAGGAAAAAAGTCAAAGCAATTCACAGTATTTCACCTTAAGATAGAAAAATGGAAGAGCAGATTAAATTGAAAGGAGAAGGCAGGAAATAATAATGATGAGCAAAAAAAGAAAAATAGTAAAAGAAAGCAAAGTAGCAAAAAAAATAAATAAAACAAAAAAACACCTGTTTCACCGGCAGGTCAATAAAATTGATAAAACTCTAACCAGTCTCATTAGAGATAAGAATATTTAAAAATACTAGTATCAGATTGAGGGGTCCAAGATGGCAATATAGAAAGACTTCAAATCCCCTCTTCCATGAACACACCAAATCTACACCTGCATATAGAGCAGTTTCTCCTGAAGCAGAACAGAGGGCTGACTGAATAGCTTCTGCTCAGTGAAAGACTACATGGAGAATGGTGGGAGAGACCAACGGTAACAAGGGGAACCTCTATCCCCAATATTGAACTGCAGTGAGAAGGGATAGTGCTGAGAGACTGAGCAGATTCATCTAGCCAGGGACACAGAGGATGGGGGGGAAAGCTGTGGTATAAAAGGGCACCTAGAACTTAAAGGAACCAGCACTTGAGGGTCTGGGGGACCTACAGAATGCTCTCCAGGGTCAGGCAAGTGCCACTGTTTATATTCTCCCTCTGCCCTGATTGTGCAGATAGGAGCAGGGCGTGGGCATCCTAGCCAACCTACCACTTCAACAAGACCCAGATGCCCTGGGACACAGAAAAAAACAAACAAACAAACAAACAAACAAACCCACAGCTTAAAAGAACAACTAGAATAGAAAAGAAACAGCCCTAGAGAAACTGCAGGAATATTCTCAGTGGTCAAAAGGACTGGTGAGTGCCATTGTTTATGCTCCCCTGTCACCTTCATAGCACAGACAGGAGCATGGTGTGCACCCTACCTGGCCAATTACCTTAGCACTTAGTCGTATGCCCCTCGTCCATACCAGCCTCAGCCATCCCCCTAAAGATCCCTTCACCTGACCTTCAGCCATCCCATCAAAGTGGTCCCAATTTGGTCCACACCAGGACAGTGTAAAGTGCCTACTATAGCTCTAGCCATTTTGCCAAGGTGACACAAGTACAAAGCACTCCAGGATATGACAAACCCACATTTGTGTCAGGTCTAGACTCACCAGGGTACTGTGTGGAACACCCCAGAACCTCCTAACCGACACATACTTCAGATCCAGCTCTCCAGCCAGAGTGCCCCCTGTGTGAACCACCATAGATCTACTGGCCTGTGCACACCTCAGCTTCAGCTAACTCACAAGGGCACCTCCTATGCCTAATGTCCTGAGACTCCTGGACTGTGTCCATTTAAACTCCAGCCTTACTACCAGGGCAATCTCAGTGTAGAATGCCCCAGGAACTCCAGCCCCAACACACTGAGGCTCCAGCCAGCCAAAGCCACCAGAAATACACATCTACATAGATGTTCCTATACAAGGTCATTCAAGATTGGAAAGAGTCGCTATTTTGTCTAGCTCATGGAAACAAAAAGACAAAGTCCACAAAAATATGGGAACAGGGAAATATGCTGCAAAGAAACAAATCAAAATTTCAGGTAAAAACCTAAATGAAATGGAAATAAGCAATCTACCTGATGATAAAGAGTTCAAAGTAACGGTCATAAAGATGCTCCCTGAACTGAAGAGTGGAAGAACTCAGAAAATATAAAAAAGAATCATAGCTGAAGAATACAGTAACTGAATTGAAAAATGCACTAGAGGGAATCAACAGCAGATTAGATGATACAGAATAGCAGATATGTGTTCTGGAAGACAAGGTTATGGAAAGTACCCAAGTTGAACAGCAAAAAGAAAAAGAATTATTAAAAAATGAGGGTAGGTGAAAAGATCTCTGGGAAAATTAAACATACTAACATTTGCATTATAGGGCTTCCAGCAGAAGGAGAGAAAGGGGCAGAAAATTTACTCAAAGAAATAATACCTGAAAACTTCCTTAACCTGGAGAAGAAAACAGAAATCCAGTTTCAAAAAAGACAGAGTCCCAAACAAGAGCCCACAGAGATCCACACTGTGACATACAATTAAAATGTCAAAGATTAAAAATAAATAGAATTTTAAAAGCAGATAGAGAGAAGCAACTAGTTACATATAAGGGGAGATCCCATTAGGCTATCAACTGATTCTTCAGCAGAAGTAGGCCAGAAGGGTATGGTAGGCTATGTTCAAAGTGCTGAAAAGTAAAAACCTACAGCCAAGAATAGTCTACCCTGCAAATTCTTTCTCTCCTTTAATTGTGAAGACAGACAAATGTTAAAAATATTTATTATCACTAAACTGACCTTACAATAGATGTTAAAAGGAACTTCTTTAAGCACATACAAAAAGGTGTTAGAAGAAAAATAGGAAGAGAAAAAAATTCACAATTAAAAGCAAACATAATAAAGGTAGTAGATCAATCAGTTACAAAGCTAGTAGAAAGATTAAAAGACAAAAATAGTAAAATAAATTTTATCTAAATTAGTTAAAGGACTCAAAATGTAAAATAGGACATTGTATACATAAAACATGGAAGGGGGAATAAAAATATACTATTTTTAGGATGTGTTTAAACTTAAGCAACCATCAACTTAATATAGACTGCTATTTATTTAGGATGTTATATAGGGTAACCACAAACTGAAATCTGTAAAAATAAAGAAAATACAAAAAATACAAAAATACAAAAAATACAAAAAATACAAAAATACAAAAATACAAAAATACAAAAATACAAAAATA
>NW_026057585.1:56571111-56698565 GCF_023721935.1 Panthera uncia
CATTAATTTCTTCAAATGTAAATGATCGAAATGCTCCAAAAAACATAGTGAATGAATGAATTAAAAAAAAATAATAATAATAAGACCCACCTATGTGCTGCCTACAAGAAACTTACTTCAGACATAAAGACATATACAGACTGTAAGTGAAAAGATGGAAAAGACTTTCCATAGGGCAGTTGGGTGGTTCAGTCAAACATCTGACTGTTGGCCTCAGCTCAGGTCATGATCTCATGGTTCAGGATTTCAAGCCACACGTAGGGCTATGCACTGACACTGTGGAGCCTGTTTGGGATTCTCCCTCCCTTTCTCCCTCTCTCCCTCTCTGTCCTTCCCCTATACTTTTCCACGCTCTCAAAATTAAAAAAAAAAAAATTCCATGCAAATACAAAAAAAAGCCAATGTGCAATACTCAGACAAAATAGACTTTAAAACAAAGACTATAACAAGGGACAAAGAAGGGCATTACATAAGGATAAGTGGGTCAGTCCAACCAGAAATAACAATTGTAAATATAGGAACACATGGATACACAAATCAAACATTAATAGAGAAAGCTAGAAGTTGAAAATCAGATGATAGGAGGCTATAACATTCCATTTAAATCAATGAATAGATCATCCAGACAGAAAATTCAATAAGGAAACTGACTATGAGTGACAAATTAGACCAAACAGATATAAAAAGAACATTCCATCCAAAAACAGAGTACACTTCTTTTCAAATGCACATGAAATATTCACCAGGATAGATCACATGTTAGGTCACAAAACAAGTTTCAATAAATTGAAGATGAAAATTATATTAAACATCTTTCGCCAACCACAATGGTATGAAATTAGAAATTACAAAGAAAAAAAACTGAAAAAAATATATATAAATGAAATTTATAGTGATACAGGACTACCTCAAGGAACCAGAAAAATTTCAATCTAACTTTACACCTAAAGGAACAAAAAATCAATGGATAAAAACCCAAGTTAGTAGAAGAAATAATAAAAAAACAGAATGGAAATAAATGAAATCGAGATTTCAAAAACAACTGAAAAGATGAAACCAAGAGCTGGTTCTTTGAAAAGATCAAAATTGATAAGCCTTTAGCCAGACTCATGAAGAAAAAGAGAGGGCTCAAGTAAAATTTGAAATGTAAAAAAAATTGAAACTGACATCATGAGAATACAAAGGATTCTGAGACTACTATGAAAAATTCTATGCCAACAAACTAGACAACCTAGAAGAAATGGATAATTTCCTGGAAACAACCTTTCAAAACTGATTCACCAAGAAATAGAAATTCTGAACAAACCAATTACCAGTAATAGGATTTAGTCAGTAATCAAAAAACTCCCAGAACCAGATGGCTTCACAGGTGAGTTCTACCCAAATACTTAAAGTTAATCCCTATTCTTCTTAAACTATTGAAAATAAAAAATAATTTAAAAAAAGAGCAAGTAAAGCTTCCAAATACATTCTACCAGGCCAGCATTACCCTAATACCAAAACCACACAAAGATACTACAAAAAAAGGAAACTACAGGCCAATATCCCTGATAAGCATAAATGCAAAAATCCTCAATAAAATATGCATTCAACAACACTTACAAGGATTATCTACTACAATCAGGTGAGATTTATTCCAGGCAGGCAAAGGTTGTTCACTACGTGCACATCAACCAAAGTGATTCATCACAACAAAATATAAACATCATATGATCCTCTCAAGAGATGCAGACAAAACTCAATATCCATTCATGGTAACAACTCTCAACAAAGTGGGTTTAGAAAAAATATAGTTCAACGTAACAAAGGCCATATATAACCAACCCGCAGCTAATGTAATAAATGGTGAAAATTGAAAGCTTTTCCTCTAATATAAGGAACAAGACAAAGATGTCCACTCTCACTATCTTTATTCAACATAGTGTTGGACATCCTAGCTGTGGCAATCAAACAAGAAAAATAAAAGACATGGACAAATGGTCACTATTTGCAGATGACATGATCCTATGTACATATAAAACCCTAAAGGCTCTACCAAAAAGCTATTAGAATGAATTCAAGGTTACAGAATATAAAATTAATAAACAAAAAGCTGCTGTGTTTTTATGCATTAATAATGATATTGCAGAAGAAGAAATCAAGAAAAATCCCATTTATAATTGCACCAAAAGAATAAAATACCTAGGAATAAATTAAATCGAGTTGGTAAAGATTTATACTCTGAAAAACAGAAGACATTGGTCAAAGAAATTGAAGACAACACACACAAAAAAATGGAAAAGTATACCATGTTCATGGATCAAAAGAATATTGTTAAAATGTCCATACTATCCAAAGCCATTTACAAATTTAGTGCTATTCCTATCAGAATACAAACCATATTTGTAACAAACTAAAACAGTTCCAAAATCTGTATAGAACTACAAAGATTCTGAATAGCCAAAGTAATCTTCAGATAAGAAAGCTGGAGGTATCCTGATTTCATATTTAAAGATATACTGCAAAGCTGTAATAAACAAAACAGCATGGTACTGGCACAAAAATGGTTATTAACCAATGGAACATGATAGCCCAGAAATAAACCCATTCTTCTATGGTCAATTCATCTACAATAAAGGACATAAGAATATACACTGGGGAAAACAGTCTCTTCAATAAGTAGTGTTTGCTACATGCAAAAGTATCGAACTGGACCACTTTCTTATACCACACACAAAAAAAGACCTAAATGTGAGACCTGAAGCCATAAAAGTCCTGGAAGGAAACATAGGCAATACTATCTTTGACATTGGCCTTAGCAACACACTTATAGATATGTCTCCTGAAGCAAAATTAAACCATTAGGACCTCACGGAAACAAGAAGCTTTTGTACAGTAAAGAAAACTGTCAACAAAACAAAAAGGCAACCTACTGAATGGGGGAAGGTATTTGAAAATGACATATTTGATAAGGGGTTAATATCCAAAAAATATAAAGAATTCATACTACTACACAAAACCCCCAAATAATTTGATTATAAAATGAGCCGAGGACCCAAGTAGACATTTCTCCAAAGATGACATAAAGATGGCCAACAGACACATGAAAAGATACTCAGCATCACTAATTATCAGGGATATGCCAATCAAAACCACAATGAGATAACACCTCACACCTGTCGGAATGGCTAGTATCAAAGAGACCAGAAATAATTTGTTGGCAAAGCTGTGGAGAAAAGGGAACCCTCATGTACTGTTGGTGGGAAGGTTAATTAGTACAATCACTGTGGAAAATAGTATGGAATTTACTCAAATAATTAATAGAAATACCATATGATGCGGTAATTCCAGTACTGGGTATTTACCCAAAGGAAAAAAAACCCGCTCATTTGAAAAAGATATATGCACACCTACGTTTAGTGAAGCAATATTTACAATAGCCAAGATATGGAAGCAACCTCAGTGTCCACTGATAGATAAATGGATAAGAAGATGTGGTATGTATGTATGTATGTATGTATGTGTGTATGTATATATACATACACACAGTGAAATATTACTCAGCCATAAAAAAAATGAGATCCTGCCATTTATAGCAACATGGATGGACATTGAAAGTATAATGCTAACTGAAATAAGTCAGACTAAAAACGACCAACACCATACAATTTCACTTATATGGGAAAATAAAAAACAAAGCATACAACAGAAACAAAGTCAAATACAAAGAAACTGGTGCTTACCAAAGGGAAGGTGGGTGGGGGAATGATATAAATAGGTGAAGGGGATTAAGAGGTACAAACTTCCAGTTATAAAATAAACCAGTCACATAGGTGAAAAGTACAGCATAGGGAATATAGTCAATAATATTGCAAAAACTATGTAAGGTGAGAGATGGTAACCACACTTTTGTGGTGAGCATTGCTTAATATGTCTTATTGTTGAATCACTATGCTGTACACCTGAAACTAATATAATACTGTATGTCAACTATACTTCAATTAAAAAATGCCAATATCAGAAACAAACCTAAGTAAATAGAAGGGGAGAGGGTAAAAAAGAGAAGGGAGAGGGAGGGAAGTAGCAGGGGGAAAGAACACCTCTACAGAGCCTACAGACACTTAAAAAAGGAGTATTATGAACACTTGCCAATAAGTTGAACAATCTAGATATGGGAAAATTATTTAAAGGACATAGCTATCAAAGATAGTTCAAGGAGAAATAGCTGTATTTAATAGTCATATATATTAAGGAAATTTAATCTGTAGCTAATAACCTCACCACAAAGAAAACTCCAGGATCCGATGGCTTCACTGGTATTTTTCCATTGAATGGTTGACTATATCATCAAACTGATCAATTGCTCACAAGCTCGTCTAGAAAATCAAAGAGTTAGGATACTTCCCAACTCATGTTATGAGGCAAATATTTTCAGATGTTGAAGCCAGAATCATTCTAAGAAAATAAAACTAAAGACCAAATTTTATTGTTTAAGCCACCCAGTCTATGCAATCTTGTTATGACAGCTCAAGATGACTAACACACCAGCTATGAATAATGAAAATTGAACTAAAACAGTACAGTTGCAAGAAAAATAAATGTAACACATATGCATGTATATACATATTATATATATGCACATTATATATGTACACATAAACCATATCTTTGTACACTGTAAATATAAAGTCAATATACAAAATTATGTCTATATATAATTTCATGACAAAGCTATTATTAGTGGCTTTCACCTCTGCCTATTACAAAGACACATGCAAATGACCTTAGATAGTAGACATTTATCATGAAAAAAAAAAAAAATCACAGGGTACTAAGGAAGCCTGGGGATTCAGCTGAGCAGCTGTGAGGACACTTGTAGGCACTAAGTCTTTGGTCACAGTATGTATTTAATTATAATTTCTGAATATTCTTTTGGACTAAATGTGTGAAATCCTTTTTCCTGATAGTTCCTTCCACTGACTGCAAGATTACAGGTAGTAAGCAAATTCCATGAGGCAATGCCAGAGAGACCATCAGACTCTGATTCTAAGTCTAGAATGACAAATAATATTTCAACCGGAGGGCCAACCCTCATGGATTAGTAATGACTAATCCAAGCAGAAGTCTTGAGAAAGGACCTTGAGACTCTACTTGAACTCAATAGGGAAGAGGACTACAGTCAAAGAGGCATGTCTACTGTGGGGTATCAGCCTGCATACCTTATATTAACCATCCTGGACTGAAACCTCATTATTGGATCCAGGAGACAGATTCAGACCCTCAGCTGGCATTACAAAAAACGGTACATGTAATCAGCCTTTGACCTCTGGTAACCATTCAGCTTGCTGCTCTGTGTCAAGTGACCCTGTCCACTTTTCTTGCCCCTTTCACAACTGTTAAACCCAACCACTATTACTGATCTTTCGAACTTCATCAGAATAGCTAATCAAATGGTGTATTCCATCAATGAAAAATTCTTTTAATGCGTGCGCACACACCCATACCACACACACACCACACGCAAGTATAAAGATGTGCTTTAACAGAAGGAACAACTAAAGTTCACAGATGTGTATTGACTTGCCTATTCGAGCAACTGCTAAATGATAAACCCAGACTTAAGATACAATTCTTTTGTTCCCATGTCCAGTGTATGTTTCAGTATCACAGGCAAGTATCTTCAAGTTGTAAGAATCAGAGTCACATGCGAGGACAATATGGGATTTGGCCAAAAGCAGAAAGTTACTGAGTTGCCAAAGAAAGACTACACTTACAAATCCGAGTACATTTAGTTTCATTTTTCTTTTATGGTTAGGGATCCTTTCTGGGGGGTTATTTCTATCACATGATGTTTCATGCTGTTTTATAATTATCTATTTTCTGATTTCTTCTCTAGTCCATTAGAAGCAATTTGAAAACATTGCTTTAATCTGTGTCCACAGAGAGGAACACAGTATCTGGCATAACACAGGCACCTCAAAAATGGTAATTGGATGACTGAATAAATGCAAATTATTTTCAGACTTTTCTAAGATTATGGAATTTGTCAAGAAAGTGATCTGGGATCTGAGGAAATGTAATGATGTACCTCCGATGATTTAAGTACAATCTGTCACTTATTAATAGCAGCTAGAGGCCTGGCACTGTGCCAGGCATTTGAATATACTTTTCCTTTCCTTGACCACTCACAGCAAGTCCGTGGAATAAATGTTTGCGTCTTTGTACAGAAATTAAAACTCAGAGAGACCAACCAATATATCCTATTTCATACAGTAAGAACCAAACCTTTACTTTCAAAGTCCAGTGATCTTTCCAAATATTAAATTAGGGAACCATAGATCTGGAATAGTTCCTAGAATGATGATGATCAGGATTCTACATAACTCTAGTCTTTCAAATTAAGATATCTAAGAAGATATTTGTAAAATACTTATCTTCCATTTTTAAATTATATTCTTTGTGTCTTAGAATTTGAGGTAAAATCTATTCTACAGCATCCTGGCATGTAATGTTTTCCTCTACTGATCTCTGAGCAGATCCGACCAGGTTGTAATTCAAACAACAATTTTCCACTTGTAGCATAGCCTTCCTCCCCAATTTGTCCTTTGGATAACCTCATAATGACTTTTACTGTATTTATGCAAGACCTTTCCAATCAGCCCTTTGGAACTTTCACATAAAGAAAAAACAAAAAAAAAAATATGAAAGGAGGAAAGAAGAGAAATGATGATCTGGGGTAGCATTTAACTAGCAGGAATTTTTCACACTGTCAGGTCATAGAAACACAAAGTCGGAAGAGGCTTAGAGTTCTCGTAATCCAGCCCCATAATATTTACAGAGGTGTTTACTTTGGCGTTTGTGAAAGAATACATGATTTATAGTCAGCCACTCTGGGGTCAAATCCTGACTTTGCTACTTTCAGCTTCAGGAGCTCTACTTGGTATGCTACTTTACCTTGTTTTCCCTAATTATACAATGAGAATATGGATTCTCAACTCAGAAGATCATTTTGGAGACCAAATGTGGTAGTATATACAGCCCTTGGCACATGTCTGGCGAACAAGGGCTTGTGAGTGTTACACCCTCTGTCATCCTCATTATTGTCATACCATAGCGCTTCCCTGGGCAACTTTTATTGTACAAGTGTGAGGATACTGCTTGGAAGGATCGCAATGCTGATGATACCGCTACTGCTCAGCTACTCCTAGGCAGTGGTTTGGATCTTACTGTCAAAAAGGAGATTGAGGGGCGCCTGGGTGGCTCAGTCGGTTAAGCGGCCGACTTTGGCTCAGGTCACGATCTCGTGGTCTGTGAGCTCGAGCCCCGTGTCGGGCTCTGTGCTGACAGCTCAGAGCCTGGAGCCTGTTTCAGATTCTGTGTCTCCCTCTCTCTGACCCTCCCCCGTTCATGCTCTGTCTCTGTCTCAAAAATAAATAAACGTTAAAAATAATAATAAAAAAATTTTTTTTAAAAAGGGGATTGAACCACAACCCCACTAGTAAACTTTTAATTTTGGAATATTAAACCATATTCTAGAGAGAATACCTAGGAATTTCAGAGCAGGCTTTCCTACTTAAAGAGATGTATTTTTTTAATCATTTCTACAAATTTACTTTATTAAAAGGTTATGATTGACCTGTCTCTTTGCCTCAATTTCTATAACACTGCTGAATGCTCTCCCTCTCTTTTCGTACTCCAGTCAAGGGAAAGTGATGGGACATACACGTATGTGGCGGGTACATTTGGGAAGTGTCAACTGGGCATGCTGATTGCAACCCCCTTTCTTTTTTTCCTCTTGGGTATTTCCCAGGGAGTATACATTCTTTTCTGTCTCTAAATGTCCAATATTCTATGGGGGACTGTGGACCTTTGGTCTTGTCTATGGTTAAGGGAATAAATCTGTGTAGTCTGGATTAACATTAGGAGTTTACTGCCCCATGTATAAAATACACCCTCCAACTGAGTCTTATAAAAGATGGGAGGCAATATATTTTGGCTCACTGTTTAAGAACTTGAACTACAAGGTGGATACTGTTTTAAGGACTTCCCCAAAACCCCTGGTTGAATCCGGGATCATGAAATGTTTTATTCAGACTATTTTCATTAGTCTTCCTTATATCCCTTTACTAAACAATTGTTGTATGCACTACATTCAGACATTAAAGGACTGATAATTTCATGCTGTCTAACATGGTTGTCAACTAGATCTATATTCCATTGCAAGATACTTTTGGCATTCAGGTTATAAACATTGACCTTCATTTGGAACCAAGCCAATGCTAGTCTGGAGTTGTGTGGCTTTTCTGGTTTTATATTATTCCTGAGGCTCTCTGTTATAGTACCTGCTAATGATACTTATAAATATTGGAAATCCAGATTGTAGCTTTAATATTTGAAATAAAATAGATTTTATTAATGGGAAAATAAAAAGAAAAGTGGGGTTATTATCAGGTTAGAGATGCAAGTTCCCCTTCTACAGAAAAAGTAGGAAAAATAACCCTTGATCCCAAACCAAAAGTTTCATTAAAGCATTCTTGTGATGCTTTAGTCTTGGGAAATAAGCTGGCTCAGAAACATGCAAGGGCCAACAGCAGCAAGGCAATTAAAGAGTGCTTTATAGGTGAAGAAAAATGGGGGCTCGGGAAACAATTTTAATTCTGGCAGTGACAGAGGAGAAAGTATCAAGAAATCAAAGAGTAAGGAATGTATTTATAAAGGCATTTGAGCTTTCAGAGGATAAGCTAGATCTATATAAATAGAGGAATAAAAGAAAGTGTATCAAACACAGATCTAATTGATTTAAAAGATGAAACTGGAAAAAAATGAAGGATTTGATCTGAATATGTCTGGATTATTCTTCTCAGATTTACCAATCAGATGAGTCACTCCAACTCCCTTGGGATAGACTAAGTAAAGGGGCAGAAAGAGGCCAGAGGTGTAAGACAACTGAACTCTTCACCTAAAATATAAGAAATAGAGGGAAAGGATTTGCTCCTAATACTCAGCAATGAAATACATATGATTAGAACAAAACAGAAAATTAAAATCCATGAAATAACAAACCTATTAACCATTAGTGTTAATATAAATCATCTGATAGTTACCAAACTTAGCTGGTTATACTCTATACTTTAGCCAAAAATAATAATTTAAAAATTTTAAAAATTAAAAAAAAAATCCCTACAATCTGCACACCAGGCACTATGTTTAGTCACTACAGATGAATATAGAAGATCTAGTCCCTAATTTAGGGTCTTCATGAAAATTATGAAAATACTTAATGAATAACTTAAATATGATGTATAAATGGTAGCATGGAGATATTCACAGGAGGGCTGGGCAAAGAGGGGACTTAATACAATCTGGAAATGGCTAAGCTTCAGAGTTCGCTGTCAGCTTTTTAGCAGCCAAAATGAGGAGATAACCATGATGAGTTTTATAACTTTCAACATCTTAAAGGAAAAACTATACCAATTCTTCAGGAAAGACAATCTTTTTACCAGCACTAAATAAGAAAGAAATTCTTTTCATGGAATTTTGTAGGAAACATTGAAGGATGTAATGGGTAATGTCCACAGCATCAGATTTTCAGCCCTCACAGAAGTGATATAGATTTCTCTCTTATCATGGCTTTTGTTGACAGTAAAGAGTGTATTTTAAAATATTCATTACCAAACTTACTGCACATCAGAATCACTTCGGAATCTGTTTTAGAATATATACTCCAAGCATTATTTAATAAATCCATCCTCCAAATCTTAAATTCTAATAGCTTATTTTCACACAACTTTTTCCTTTTCTATTTTCTTACACTGTATTCCCACTAGAGGGGCCTTTAGACTTTATACAGATCTCCAGTCTATAATCTCTCCCTTCTCTCCAAAACTTTCTCTCCTTGGCTTTCTTTTTTTCCTGGGTGATTACTTAAGCTATCTTCGTTCCAGAATCCTCAATCCCCCAAGATGCTGTAGCACTATACATCTTCAACCATCCTGTGATAAAATTTTGATCCTCTGTGATTTTTACAATTTAATAGACCTATGAATGCAAGAAAGCCACAAGGATTTTAGAGTTGATTAAAGAGTATCAATTTATGAAACTGATACTTTAGGAAGTGTCTCCCAATTATGAAAGAGAATATTAATCATGATAAAGAGCAAAGAAATTGTGCATGACACCTGCTTGCTATTTATGTAACATAGTGGCCTGAAATTTAAGTGTTTGCCATATGCAAATTGAGAGATAAGACTAGAGTGAACTTACTAGAGAATTGTCCTTTCATTTAAGGAAGTTATAGACTAGTCACAGAGATAGAACAAGGAATAGTAACTAAACTTCTTGAGTGCCTACTATCTGCCAGACACTTTACATCTGTAATAACTAGGCTTTACAATATCCCTACCAAGTAGCTTTTGCTACATTAACCAATCACTTCAAAGCCTAGCAGCATACAATAGTCATTCTCAAAATGTGGTAGCTGGACCTTCTGCATCAATATCACATGGAGACTTGTTAGACATGCAATTTAGGGACCCCAACCCAGACCTATGAATCAGAAACTCTGGAGTTTTTAACAAGCCCTCAAAGGGATTCTGGTGCAAGCTAAAGTTTGGGAATGAATAGCTTAAAACAACCACGTATTTTTAAGCTCACAATTCAATTCTGTGTTGGTAATTTGTGTTGGGCTCAGTGTGGGATTCTTTCCCTATCACCTGTATTCACCATTCACTTATTCATCTTCCCATACATCAGCTAATTGCTGGCTTATCTACAATGCCCTTTGTAGGACAGCTCGTCTCTGCTCTAAGTGGGCTCACATGCTCCAGCAATACTCTTAGCATGGACTTATTCAAATGACAGCTGAGCAGGGTTCAGAAGAGCAAATGGGAATATGCAAGGTCTCTTGAGGCCTAAATTCAGAGCTGGCACACTCAACATCCATCATATCTATTCGTTAAAGCAAGTCTCAAGACTAGCCCAAGTTCAGGGAGTAGAGAAATAGACCACCTATTGATACATGAGCTACAAAAATCACGTTACAAAAGGCAAGGATATGGGATGGAGAACTGAGGCCATTGTTTCCCAACCGTCCATAATATAAGATACTCTCACACTCCATCTGTTGGATTAAGAAATTGAAGTTGGCAAATTTAAGTAATTTTTTACAAGGTCATTCATCTTGTAAGTGGCAGATTGTATATTTGAACCTAAGCTTGTCTAATTCCTACAGATCAGATCATGTGTAAATAGCTATAAGAGAATATAGTATGTGAAAAGTAAAATAATAGAGGCCCAGATAAGAGTTCACAGAAGTGCAAAAAAGAGAGATATGCAGGCACCTGGGTGACTCAGTTGGTTCAACCTCCAACTTTGGCTCAGGTCATGATCCCACAGTTCATGAGTTCAAGCCCTGTGTCAGGCTCTTGTGCTGACAGCTCAGAGCCTGGAGCCTACTTCGGATTCTGTGTCTCCCTCTCTCTGCCCCTCCCCTGGTCATGGTCTCAGTCTCTCGGTCTCCCTCAAAAATAAATATTTTTTAAAAAAAATTTTAAGGGAGATATGGTTTCTGTTTCTGGTGAGAGAGAAAAATTTTTTAGGAGATAGTGAAATTTGAGTTGGGCCATGAAGGATGAGTGATCTAGGAAGAGAAACAAGTTTGAGCATAAAGCACCTGTTGAGAAACACCAAACTATTGGAGTAAACACAGTCTCTTTTGGCTGGAAGTTAGGGTATTTAAAGAGGAAAATAAGATACATTTAGAAATATAGGCATGCTCTGGCAAAGAACTTTGCCAAGGTAAGAATTCAAGGTTAAAGATTTTTTAGCAAAACCTGAAAATCAAGTGTTCTAAGTTCCAGTTATTCTTGTATTCATGCAAATTATCTTTCTGTAGATTTAGTCATAGAAAACATTTTATTTTGGAGTCACTTTCCTTCTACAAATTTTCACCTGTCTTCCATCCTCTTTAAGTTAATACTGTTCAGGGAATATAGACCTACCAAGTTACTTTGGCCTCATTCAGATATGATACTGAAAGGTTCAGTTAGGTTACACTGTCTCTAAATCAAAGCTTCCCAAATGAGCATGTGCATGTGTACCTACACAGGAATGTAGGTGTGCCAAGATTAAGCCTCTCTGCAGTCTGGGCACCCTGTTGGCCCTGGTGTTTCTGGAGCCCCAAGGAATGATTTGCTCCAGGCTACAAGTCTATAGCCTGTGTTCCTTTTCCATCATGTGCAAACATTAACATTATTATTTTTGATGTGTTCCACTTATGTAAAAGTGGAGGAGCAATATCCTAGAGGTTGTGTCTAGCTTCCCAAAGCCCAGGGGATGCTTAAAAAACTCCATCACTAGAAAATAAAAGTCTCTGGAAACCTGGGTGCATCCCAGAATTGTGTTCCTAAGACACCCAGGTAACTCTAATACCTCATCAGCTTTGTGAAACAGTTATAAAAAGTTCTACAGTCCGGTAACCTAATCTTCTAACTTCTCATCTTTAATTCATGACCAAGTATAAAAGGGAACATAAAGGGTCACATCCCATTCCAAATCTTATCCCACCCCAGTAATGACCTCCTTAACTGCAAAGCCTTTCCAATTTCATTCCCTCCATGAGTCACACCTGGAATAGCCTGACTTATCTGGGATAACTAATCTTAGAAAGAACAAACAGATATTCATGGAGCACCTGGGTGATTCGGTCAGTTAAGCGTCCAAGTCTTGATTTTGGCTCGGGTCATGATCTCATGGTTCATGAGTACAAGCCCCACATCAGGCTCCACACTGACAGTGTGGAACCTGCTTGGGATACTGTCTCTCTCCCTCTATCTCTGCTTTTCTTGCTCTCTCTCTCAAAATAAATAAATAAACTTAAAAATATTTTTTAAAAACAGGAAAGATATTCAAATACAGATTTTGATTTTCATGTGGCCCAGGAACTTCCTGTAAGGGGGCATAAATCTATACCATAACCACACAATAAGTTAGAGTTTTTTGAAGGGGCTTGGACTAGGAGAGAGAGAGAAAAGAAATAAGGTTTCTAAGAGAAAAATCACACTAAGTGAAGTCTGGAAAAAATGGACCAGACCAAATGGGCCTGACTATTGCTGAGAGCTGTGTGTTCATTTACACTAGCAGATTACATTTGAGAATTTTCGCACCCATATATAACACCACCATATACACCATATATAAAACCACCACCACCACCATTATCCTGGGTCCAGAATCACCTATGTTTTCTGGAAAGAAGAGCCATTTGAAGAATGACATCATTAGATGCATCAATCAGCTCTGTTATAGAGACGCCCCACTGAAAGAGCTGATCACATAAAGTGGAAAGAGTGCACTTGTTGGTGATGGACTCCTAGAGGTGGGCTCACAGAGGTCAGCAGTGGGATAGGGAGCTACCTGGTGGACATACAGTGCCATTGTTTAGAGGAGGTCAGGAAGGGGCCAGGTGGCTGCATAGGCAGTAACTTGTGAGTGGCAGAATGATTTGTGGTCAATTAAACAGATGGGGAGTGTATTGGAAGGTAGAATGAGGGATTGTAAAGATATAGGCAAATTTGGTTATATTTGTTGATTAACATAAAATGCTTGAGGTTTTACTAGGTACAAAGCATTATTTAAGGCTTTGGGTTTTTGTCAGTAACCAAAACTGAAATCAGAAAGAGGAAACACTTGTTTTTACTGAATTTAAATTTTAGTAGTGGTTATTTTATATAAAAAATTACATCTCCTCTGGAATACTCACAATAATTTAATATAAGGATCCTTGGCAAGTAGTGGTAATAGTGGTAAGGGAGAAGGAAGGACTGTATTTCAGGTCAAATTAGCGGAGGTTCAAAGCTTTGATAATGAATGAAGGTACAAATTTTAATATTTTGTTAAACAAAACATGCTTACAAAGGTAAAAGTCCTCAATTCATATAATATACTCTAGCATATATTAGACACATTTGATATTAGCATGTATTAGACAGATAATTTGAGGTTACATAATGTTAGAATGCTGAATTAGGAAAGGCTTCCTTGACCCTATATTTTGTGTAAAAATTATGTTACACACTGTCTATACGTTCTGTTTTACATATATGCACATAATTTTTCAAACAATTATAATAAAAAATAAGCACATTGTGCTTACCCATCTTACCCGTGGAGAAGTTCTTAGCAAGCTGTTCATGCGGCCACTCACATAGCAAGTCTGTCTCTTAACATAATCACGGGCTTACCAAGCCTTTTTATAATTAGCTAGATTGGCTACAGGTGCTACTAAATTAAGACTGTACTATTTTAAGCCTGCCAGGTGTAAACACATTCAATGAATCACACTGATTACAGCTGGAAAATCATCTCCTGCCACCCCCATTTAACCTTTTAGGAAAGAAGTTGAGTAAACATGGATTAAATTGTATTTTTAAAGTGAAACAACAAGGTAGGAGTTCCTGGGAAGTGCCTGGAATCTTACTCCATAAACCATGAAACCATGACTCAAACATTGTAGCAATTAGGTTGTATGGAAAAGGACTTTATCAACTATGGAGTGTTATAAAGACATGATGAGTGAATTTTATACGTGGATTTCCTACTATAGGACATTTCTCTCTAGACCTGCACTGTCCAATACAGTATCCACTAACCAAATGTTGCTGTTTAAATTTAAATTTGTATTAAATAATATTATTTTTTGGACATAGTAACTTTTTATAGTTAAAATACAGTGCAATATTGGTTTCAGAAATAGAATTCAGTGACTCATTACTTACATACAACACGCAGTGCTCATCACAAATGCCCTCCCCAATACCCATCACCAATCCAGCCTATCTCTAAACCACCTCCCTCCATTAACCCTCTGTTTGTTCTCTATCATTAAGAGTCTTTTGTGGTTTGTTTCCCTTCTTCTCTATAGAATTTAAAATTCAGCCCCTCAGTTGCATTAGATATGCTTTAAGTCCTTGATGGCTCATATAGCTAGTGGTTCCCATGTTGAACAGCACATATATAGAACATTTTTAGCACCACAGAAAATTCTGGGTAACTATGATCATATCTTAACTGAGTCATTCATTTTATTATTTAACCAAAAGGAACACAAATGATACATGTGTACTGTGTATCTACCAAATATAGGCCAAGCCCTCTGCTGGACCCTAGGAGCATGTATGGGAGAAAAGTAGGAATAAAGACACGTGGAGAACCTCTAGTAATTGAACTGTGTGTGTGTGTGTGTGTGTGTGTGTGTGTGTGTGTTAAAACCTCTTTAGGTCCCAAGATAATATCTAATAGAAGTTCAAGAAATATTTGTTGACAAAGGTACTGGTTGGACTAAATTGTCTATTTTCAGTCAAATCCTTTCTTGGCCACTGTAATATGCAATCTGCTGCAAAATCCATTAGGACAATCAATCGAATCATATTGTGAAGACATCCAAATCCCTCTGGATCACTTATTTTTCAATGTAGAGCTTTTCATAGGACAGATGCCATAGTAGGAAAAAGCTATTAAAATACATTGGAATTTATTTTCCTCTTATCCATCCAGACTCCTAAAGGATATAATTACTCTTTAGAAAGTCCTTGAAAATCTGGCCCAACACTGAATTCCTAGCCTCTTCTCCTATGAAACTGCTTTGCTCACTCACCCTGAATATGCCTTGCTCTCTCCTATCTCTGCATATCCCCTTATGCATTTCCTCTTCCCTACAATCTTTTGAACTGCCTCCACCCAACTTTACCCAACAAAAATCCTGCTATTCGTTAAGGCTGAGTCATCTCTTTTCCTCTATTAAAACCTGATCCACCCTCCCTTAGCCTAAATGCACCTCTTCCCCTCTCTAATCAAAATCTCTGCTTAGAGGAGTTCTCTCAGAAGTTAGCATAGGACCTTACTGTAAATAGATCCTCAGTAGGTATTTGGTAAATGTAAATGCAAACTGTGTAATAGGAAAGAACATTAAATTTACAATTATAAGCATTTCGGTAGTACTTTTACATTTACAAAGTACTTTTTAACATATTTTATCCTCACAAAATTCCTGTGATCACGTTGTTATCCCCATTTTACAGATGAGGAAACTGAGGCTTGGACACAGGGATCTGCTCAAAGTGTGTTCATTTCTGTCCCAACAGAAATGGTACACTCCAACCAGAAGGAGACAATAAGAGAGCCCAAGAGAGCAATCTATGGAGGCCAATCTCACAGGACTCAGGCAGGGCACACACAGGGATGGGCATGTGCTTTGTGCTGGAGGAGAATCAATATTGGGAGGAAAATAGATTTTATCCTATATTTAAAGCTGCATAGCTACTGGGCTACAGAGCCATGAAACAGGACTCAGAATTTCTATTCTTTTCACTTTGCTACAGCTTTGACACAGAAGAAATAACTTTGCAAATGAACTGTATATGTGTGTGTGTTATATTACCTTAATTAAATTAAAAATACCCCACACGCACACACTATGAGGATTACATCTTGTGTGACCGTGAACAAGTGATTTAATTACATGGGCCTTACTTTCCTAATGTGCAAAATAGAATCAATAGGACTTCCCAGGGTGTGGCAAAGATTAAATGAGATGGTATTTATAAAATGCTAGCATGGCAGTTGGCACAGAGTAGATGCTCCATATATTTTAGTCCTTTCCTTATGCTTTGTGAATATTCTTTATGTAACCAAACACAGGGCTGTGTTCACATTAGAACCTAAGTATATACCGATCAAATAAAAAGTGATTAGTCAAGAAAAGGAAATTACGATCAGAGTCTCTTGGAAATATTTAGAAAGAAGTTTTGTTTTTGTTTTTGTTTTTTTACTATGGCCTGATTATGAGGCTGAATTGTCACAGGTTGTTTCTACAGAAATGCCACCATGAAGAAAAGTGGAGGTTAAGACATGATCCTCTCCCTCTTAAAGATCCTGTCTACCAGGGAAGATGGACACATAAACAGCTAATTACAATATAGGTTGAGAAGTGGCTGAACATAGACAGGTGGAATATGGAGAACAGAGCCACTGCCAGGGAATCCGAGAAATCTTCAAAAAGAATGTAACTTTTGAGTTGAGCCTTGGAGAAAGTGTTTAAAGCAAATATCATGATTTCACTCATATGTGGAATTAAGAAACACAACAGATGAACATAGGGGAAGGAAAAGAAAAATAAGATACAAGCAGAGAGGGAGGCAAACCATAAGAGACTCTTAAATTCAGAGAACAGACTGAGCATTGGTGGGGGTGAGGGTTGGAGGGGTGGGGAAAAAGGGTGATGGGAATTAAGGAGGACACTTGTTGGGATGAGCACTGGGTGTTATGTGGAAGTGATGAATCACTGAGTTCTACTCCTGAAACCCATACTACACTGCATGTTAACTAACTTGAATTTAAGTTAAACAAACAAACAAACAAACAAAAATGGATGTGTTTGAAGGATTAACAAGAGAGGACAAAATTCCAGAAAAAGAAGAATAAGCAAGTTGTGAATTAAAGGAGATAATGTGTGTCACAGCAACTGTGTCAACTTTTCAACTGTTTTCTTACAAACATAAATAAGATAATGGTCTAAGGATATAGTTATAAGCACCCCCACATTGAGCTTTTTTAAAATTAGTTTTATCTAAAAGATCATGTTAATGGTGTATTTTATTCCACAATTATTCATATTTTAATATATCAAATTATTTGTCCCACATCTTTCTTTAAAAAAACAATTGATTCCCTAAAAAAATTATGTCATACTTATCCTGTGGTGTACATATTTCCTGGAACATCTACCTCCTAGGTGCACCTTTATTACAGTTTGAGAAGGTGAGACAGATGTAAAAGTCCTATGTAAGCTCTTTACAAATGTGAATTACCCTTATTATTTACAGACTTTTAAACTAAAATTGGAAAAGTGTGGTCAATTAGTCTGGCCTTCTCAACCCCACAGGAGAATTGGTTTCCATGCTCTTTCCTTCCTTCTAATATTGGTCCAAGCCCAGTGGTCCAATGGCTCATGGCCATTTAAAGCAAGACTGAGAAAATGCTTCTCAGTTTGGCAATGGAGTTTGGGAATTGGCCAGCCCAACCTACTTCAGTGATTTTAATGCAAAGCACTCAGCAAATTAAACTTGTTGATTATAAAATATTTTCCATTTGCCCCAGTGTCGGCACTTTTATAGGAAATTTTGCATCCAGTGAAAGAGAAGTGCAAAGTAAGAATATGTATAGTTTTCCAAGCTCACAAGGATTGCCTAGAGGAAAAGGCAAAATAGAGCCTGATGCAACATGTGGTCTGTCTCTCCCACCCCCAGTGCAAGAGAAAAGTTTCATTGCCTAGAGCTTCATTACCTACAAAGTAAAAATAATGAGAATTTCAGTCCTGAAATATGGTATACCTTGGAATGTACGACCTCTAATCTTTTGCTCACTTATTTATTCCCTGAATTTTTACCAAAGATTTTTCTTGCACAAGGTGTCATGCAGAAGCTGGTAAGGCAAAGATAAATATGAATTAGATCTAGCCCCTCAGAGAGCTCACAGTCTAATGGATGAGAAAGACACAGAATCAAGTAACTATGAAACAATGTGATGATATGCATTCAGCGTTTGGGGAGCACCAAGGACAAGCAACTAAACTACCATTTGCCCAATAATAGAACAACTGCCAGTGAAACAGTGATCACTCGATCTTGACATATTCCATCAGAGGCTAGAAAATTGCATATCAGAGTCACTGTAGATGAATTCTACTCTGGACAAACATATGGACTAGATCAGAGTTTTTTAAGAGCAACACTACTGACATTTTGGACGAGACAATTCTTTGTTGTGGAGGGCTGTCCTGTGCACAGGGGGATCTTTAACATCCGTGGCCTTTACCCTCTAGATGTTGGGAGCACCCACTCCTTGTCAATCAGAAGTGTCTGAAGATATGCCAAATAGGTCTTGAGGGGAAAATTACTCCCAATTGAGAACCACTGGACTAAATGGTCTTTAATATTTCTTCCATCTTTAAGGATTGAACTAGTAGAACAGCTGGCACTGCTGTAATCTGCAGGGAATGCTCATTTCTCCCAGCTGATACTGGAGTTACTTAGATTTGACCACAACTCTGCAGCCATATGCTCTTAAGGAAGCAATCTTAACCTAAAGAAAGAAGAACTCAAATCCTAAGTCTCAAAGCCATAAGTACCCTCTATCTTCAATATCGTAATGCAGTCTCTACTTGGTCAATGTTCCTCAAAGATATTCTGTGTTAAAGAAGTTATACTTCTTGGGAGCCAGCATTACTGACTGAGAGGGGATAGCCTTGCTACTTGGGCAGAATAGAATCAGCGTTTAGAACAGAGAAGTGCATTTTGACTATACTCTGTACAACCCCTCCTACAATCAAAGCAGTTCTGTCCTTCATCTTTTTTATCCACCTTTCTTAACCTATAAAAAGATAGAAAATGTTTGGTGGAAACACTGGAGTTGGACCTGGAGCCCTGGGTTTGGATCCTAGTCAGATCATTAAACTCACTGCATTAATTTGGACAAATTACTTCATACATTGGCTTGCTCATTCAACAAACTTTTTCCAAGTGCCTGCTGCACACGACAAACTATAACAGCTGGCTAGGGATACACAGGGAATGACACAGCTCTCCCACTAGTTTTTCACAATAGAGAAAAAGGAGAGCAAGTATCATATCTCATGTGATGGTGTTAGTATCGTCATTACTGCACTACTCACAGGGAAATTACAACTGGTTCTGTTTGTTTTCACCTTGGCCAGGGAGTCAGGATCTTCCTCCATGACCTTGTCCTCACCAATTTGTCCAACATCCCTCTCTCTGTTTGGTCAACTCACATTGACTGGGACTAACCATGCCCAGTAAGATTGAAGGGCATGTTGTCATCAGGTGGAATATCGATGTTCAAGGATAGCTTTTTCTGTATTCCTAGTATTTGCTCTCTGGGCCCCTAAGTAAAGTCACTCCTACCTCTCAAAGAAATCCTGTAAAGTTCCTTCCACATGTCCTTCCCCTGTGTAACTCACTTCTCAACCTTCTCTCTTTCCTTCCCCCAAGTCTCAGAATTACCCAATTTTCAGGGATTCTGCATACATGCATCCAAGAATTTGACCACAGGGGTAAGGCATTTCTTCAAATCTGTATTTTTGTTTCATTTTGGACTGAAAGAAAAAAAAATGGTCCTAAAGACCACTGAGAGAGCAAAGGGTGGTGGAAACACAGAGAAAACAATGAAGTGAATGCTAACAAGATAGAACCATAACATCCTGTGGTAACTGACACGAGAAGAGCAAGCTCAGACTTCTAGGGACCATGGCCTTTCCCAAGAAATGGAAGTTAGCAACCAGGGCATCAGTTTGTAATTATATATACTTTTTATACCACAGTGAAGCATATTTCCAACTGATGGGGATGGTTCAGCAGAATGTTATAAACAAAAGCTTCAAGTAGGTTTTTACTTCTTCTTTTAGGGTTTCAGATTCCTCCAATATAAAAATAAAAAGCTTGATTAGGGAAACTTTTAGGTCTGAGAGAGCAATAATACTCCATCATTCAGTGTTACTTGGATTCCTTTTCCTACCAATATCCCTGGTTCGTCTTTCTCCACACTTAAGATGTGCTGCTTGATCCAAATGTGGAAACTGCAGGACTAGGTGAGGAGAACGAGAGAGACTCCCCAGAGGTGGAACTCAGCAACATGTGGACGGAATATCAGGATTTGAGGAGCTCCAACGAAAGCTTTCACATCTTGCATACATTTTCAAAAATAACATTCTACAAAATGTAGTCTTGTTTCCTTGGTGTGATATAGAACTCTTTTAATTAAACTTTGGAAACAAACGTATAGGGGTCATGAGGATAAACAAAACTTTTCAATTTTTAATTCATTGGATAGATCCCCCTGAGCTTTCATTCCCTGGATAGGAATCTCAAAGCAATAACTCAAGGAGCTCCCCTTAGAGGCTGTTCCACTTTGATGTGAACCCTGCTGTCTTTTTTGACTCTGGAGGATGGACTGGAAGTCAGACTTGAGTGGATACCCTAGCACCTTCACGTACTTAATACCTGCTGTGACATTGGGCATTACAACTGAGCCTCAGTTTGCTCATCTATGAAATTAAGAAACAGTATTCTCAGGGCAGTGCCTACTTTGTGGTAGATGCCCCTTCTTTTATCCCTACATTCTAGCATCCAGCCCAGAGTAAGCTTGCGTTAAATGTTAGTTGCATTTACCTCCTCCATTCTTACATTCTCTTTTTAAAGGGGACTTTAATAGGCTCTTGTATCAGGCCACAAAGATATCTTCTTCCTACCATAATTAAGCAACTCGAGAAATCCTGTGAGGTCGATAAATTTGGAAAACGCTTACATAAAACAGAATATAAAATGGCAAGTCCTGCCATCAGAAGCCAGTAAAAGTCAATTGCTTTATGCGACACCTCTACAAATGGCATTATGTCATTGCATAATATTAGTAAGAAATTGTAAGATTTTGTTCAGGCCTATAAAACGTAATGAGTCTCACATCATCTACCAATATAAAAATAAATTGAAAGAAAGTAATATTTTAAAAAGAAAGAAAAAACAAGCTTCCAACTTCTTGGCTTTTTCTGTGTTTGAGGAAATTTAGTCCATAAAGAAATGGATTTAAATGTTTTTCAGTGTGGTTAGTTGGCGTTCTCTCTCTCTTTTTCTTTCTTTTTATTATTTTAATTTTTCATCTTTGCCTTTTTTATTTAACTGGGAACACACAAAATCTCTGTTTCAGAAATCAGGTGGTCTTGGCTGAAAAATTCTCCCAATGCATAAAAAGAACTTTAAATGTTCAGAAAGTGGCAAGTCTTCATGGTGCCAATAAAGAGATGGATTTATTCATCTGGGCTAAGGTACAGGACATTAACTTTCACAGATGCATTTGTTCACCAGCAGTTCACACTAAACCAACCTGAAAAGTCTTTGTAAACCTGAAATATGAGGCTATGTGTGCGTGGCCTAGAACAGTGTTTCTTTTGGTAACAAATAGTGATATGGGAGTCCAAATTTATCCAGTGAGTACCTCTCTTAGGCAAGGTTGAATGCCCATTGGTTCCGGAGCAGAAAGAATTGATCATTCTGAGGAGATTTTGCCATACTACCAAAGATCTGGCTTGCATCTGTATTAAATATGCTCCAGAAAAAATGGAAGGAATAATCTCATAGCTCCCCCACAGTGCAGTCTTATGGATGTGAGCAGGCATGTCTATTAGGAATAATATATAACAAGAGCTGAGCCATTGGGCTCTCTAAATAAACTGTCTTCATATTTGGGGAAGAGAAAGACAAATGTGGTATGTTTGGCTCAAGAAATGGGCTCTGTGTTTCTTCTTTGTCAGCATTCCCATTCAGTGGTGCAGATGGACTGGACACCCTTGGGGATGGGGTACATTTTCTGGCTCAAAATGGAAACAGCGCGGAGTGGTTTAAGCCAAGGAGGAAAGCTTGGATTCATGCAATCAGTTCAAGTTACTCACAGACTGAGAGAAATCCAAAGTTGAATGTAAATCTATAGATATCTCTTCTGCCTTTAACCCAGTGCTGGAATTCCTTCTTTACATGGTTGAATGATGGCCACCCAGCCTTCCATTGAACACTTTCCAGGAATAGGGAGCTCATTACTTATGAGGAGCTCCGTGTATATTATTATTGTCATTAATATGTGGATTAGTACCATTTTTAACAAAATTATAGCAAATGTTATAACCTCCAAGGAGAGGCAAATTTGGAATGGTTGTGAAAGCTCATTTCCTTACTCTTGTTAGTAGTTCTACAGGAAGTCATCTCAACATTCCTGAACTCTACAGAAATAGGCTGATACCAAAGGCTATACTTAGAACATCCTCCCTTTATAAGCAAGAAGTCAGTTAGATGGTCCCTATCCCACTTGCCTTTTCAGAGGAAGAATGTTGTGGGGGCAGGGTCCCCACCTATGAGAACACTTTTTATGGTGCATCCAGTAGTGCTGTCTGCCTAACCTAACTCTCTGCAGAATGAGAATCCAGAGCCTTGTGTGTGCTTTCTCTCCATTTGGAAACGTTACTGTAGATTTACACTAGCAGTGTGTGTACGTGGGACCCCTTTGCATAATACAATCTCTACAAGCACTTATAAGATATTAGGCTTAGGGTTAAGAACTTGAGATTTATTAGCACATTTAGTCTTCCAAATAGTTCTCTGAGGTTAGACACTATACTTACACTCTTTTGAAGAGGAGGAACCTAAGTCTCAAAGATGACTGGGCATGGTAAAAACAGAGCTTCTACACAAAAGCATGTTCTTAATCTATGCTACATAGTTGGCCACCACTGGTATTGTGAATAAATAAAACCTTTAAATCAGCTAGGTTTAGGGTTACCCCTTGGCTCTTACCCTCCCTGGGAGTGATATTATGTACTTTCTTAGCCTTATGGAGTCTCAATTTCCTTGTCAATAAACTGGCAGTAGTATTTCTTCATAATTTTTTATGACGGTTAAATGGGATCATATATATAACATGTACAGTAAACAGAATTTTTCTTTTTGCCCTAGAGCTGAAGAGTAGGACTCCAAACAGAGGGATAAAAAGTGTTCATTATCCAATATCACAGAGTAAGAACACTGAAAAGACTACTAACGACTGGGCCTTTTGGCGGGCGCGCTAAGTAGGCAAACACCTCTGCTACCACTTATGATCAATCAGATCTCCTATTCTCCAGAAACGAAGAAGGAAAATAACACAGGGGAAAGAAAGCATCGTGGGAGTTAAAGCAATTGGCCTAGAATGGGGAATGTTGCTGCTTTGGCCTCCTCCTCCCAAAGTCAGTGAGGAAGGCTCCAAGAGAATCAATGCCAAGTAACAAGAGTACCTTCAAGAAGGAGAAACTTGTGTCTCATTCCCTGGTTAGACAATTGCTTATGCAATGAATTTTTTATCTCCTGAGTGCCTCTTAAAGAAAAATAGGGTTGGAGGAAGATGGCAGTGTTAAGCGGAGATTTCAAACAGGCTCATGCCACCACTTGAAGTGGTAATGACAGGCAACTTCCCTAGGAATCCAAAGGTTCTAGAGAAGGTGAATTGGAGTCATATTGCCAGTGCCACACAAGAGAGCACCTCTGCATAGCCATAGGGAACTCTGACTGCAAGAGAATAAGGTGTACTCTCAATGGGATTGCTTTAGGTATATTTTTCTGGAGGAAAGAATTAAAATAGAAATGGTACATCCCAATTTTGAAACTGTGAGAACATATACATGAGCCCTACAAGGGAGCCTGCATTTGGACACCTGCCACACAGACCAGTTCGTGTCCTGAAGAGGAGTAGCAACACCTAACAAAATATAGAACTTCAGACCCAGCTAAACATAAATGTGTTTCCTTTCCCCTAATTCATTCCTCATGAGGAGGTAGAACAAGAAGAGGATGGACAAGGACAAAGAACTGAAAGTGTGTAAACATGGATCACGCCCCCTGCACACACACACACACACACACACACAACAGTACATAGCTATAGTTCCCAGGAGTCATGGGTTAAGCTTGAGCTAAAAGGTGAGAAGGGGGTGGTTAACTAGTTTAGAATTTAGTAATGTACTGGAATGAAGTCTTAATAATTAAAGTGACCAGAAAACTGTAGCACTCATCACAAAAGTTAATAAAAGATCATATAAGTGGCACATCTGGGAGGTGGGCATTAATTGGTAAAAAACAAATATTTCATGTGTATACCCAACCAACTTCAGACTATTACTGGTTTATCCAGTAACATATGTCAAATACTGGGCAAATAATATCTTCTTAATAAATGTTACTTCTCCTTTCTCCTTAGATTACAGCACATATTTGATTTCTTCTCTGATTATAACAATGAATCTTAATTCCTTAGAGAGGAAAAACTGGAAAATACAGAAAAATATGAAGAGCACAATGAATATCAGTCACAACCCTCCTCCTACCTTTAGAAGCATCGTTGAGCAGCTCACTTAGGAAATTTTTCCTTATCATGAACCCAAGTCTGCTCCCTGATATTTCCATGCACTGGTCCTAGAACTGCCTTCTGAAGACACATAGATTCAATATCCTCTTTCCTCCATGTGATACTCTTTTAAATATGTAAAAAGAGATAATTTTACTTTTTTACCCACCCCCCCTTTTTTTAACAGGTGAAACATTTTAAATTTCTTCCACCATTCTAAATGCCTCCTGGTTTCCAGCCTTTTCCTATTCCAGTCAATCAACTTCTGAGGATGTCTTGCTATGCCAATGTCACTTTTTAAATATGACACAGAATCAAGCCAAGCCCCAAACTTGACACAGGCAGATTATTACCTCCTTCATCTGAACACTGTTCTTAAATTTTTGTCATTGAGTACAGCCAAAGAACACAAAGAGACCAATTTGTCAAGTTGGAAATATTGCCTTAGCTTATGCTGACCTATTTTCTTCCTCAGAGCTTCTCAGGGCAAAAGGAAGGATCTGGCAGCTTGATTTTGAGATTTTCCCAACTCAACAGAGAAGTTTTTGTCAGCCTGTTGAAAGAAATAGAGACTCCTGACATCTAGTAGTAAAAAATAAGTTGTTTCAGAAGTAAATGCCAATATGATTGGAGGCTCTTTTTTCTTCATTCATCCATTCATAAGTTGTGAATAAGAAGCAGAAATTCTAGAGCTTAGAATTTAGTAAAATGTACAGTTAATGCTCTTTGCAAATCTCTTTTCACTGCAATGCCCAATTCTTAATCATACCTAGGACCAACTCAAAATCTATGTTTAACTCACTGTGCTCTTGGGGCTTCCCATATCTTCCCAAGATGGGAGAACAGAGAGAAACAGCAGTGGGAAAGCCTTCTACACAAGTGTGTAGACTGTATGGTGACCGTCTAAAATTCATATGTTGAAGTCTTAACCCTGAATACCTCTTTGAAGAGGTAATTAAGTTGAAATGATGTTTGCTGGGATGGGCTCTACTCCAGTATGACTTGCGTCCTTATAAAAAGAAAAGATTAGAACACAGACACACCTTGAGAAAAGACCATGTGAAGACACAGAAGTAGCCAGGTATCTACAAGTCAAGGAGACAGACCTCCAGAAGAAACCAACCCCCCTTGACACCTTGACCTCGAACTTCTGGCCTCCAGAATTATGGGAAATAAATTTCTGTTGTTTAAGTCACTCCGTCTATGGTAATTATCCCAGCAGCCTTAGCAGACTAATGCAGGTAAAGACATGAACACAGGTGAGAAGGTAGAATGCCGAAGCCAGTGAGAAAAGGGCCATTCACACATCCTCTGCTCTTTTAACTTACCCCAAGAAATCATGAAACTGCCTTAAGTTCTATTCAGATTTTTATTCCTTTGAGACGTGTTTTCTTCCATAATCAATCATTTTAACAGATCTCATAAGAATTATAAAACAACTCAAGCCATTGGAAGCCTTCTCTGTTTTGACTTGTAAGAAAGGTCTCTGTCAGGAGGGCCTATAAGGGTGGTTGGTAGGTGTGATCTGAGGGCAGGGCACTCAGACACACTGGCAGAAGCTAAATCTATTTTCATTTAAAGGAACAAAAATGCACAAGTAAATACCATCTTTATTTGTCCAGAGTTTTAGGCTTGAGAAGAGAGCAAGGAGGACCATGGTAAAAGGAGGATTAAAAAGCGTAGGGATCTGAGACTGGGGTACTGCAGACAATAAAGATCTGTCAGAAATGCCACTGTGTGCTGTTGTTGGACACTTGTCATTACTGAATTTTTAAGAAAACTTCAATAAATTTTCTATACTGTTTTTTGAATTAGATATTTGTTTCATTTGGATGCACTGCTTTGCTCTAAACAGCCCAAAAGTAATCCAGCATATTTGAATTGTATACAAACACAGTGTTGCAAAAAAATTCTGTCATTCATTTGGTATTTTACTGGATTGTCTTTTCCTTCAGAGTATCACTATATTGTAAAGACTGGGCTGCATATAAACTATGTAAACTTTCATCTAAGTATCCAGGCACCTGCATCCTATGCAAATGCACTTAATCTATTCTACAGATTTTTTCTGCAAATAGGTGTTGGGTACCAATGATGTTAGGATTTGTCTACATAACAAAATAAGATAGAAGTGTTTCCTGCCTTTATGCAGTCTGTAGTCTAAATTAGGTGGAAAGTTTATGGGGGAACATGCCCTCAATGAGCATTCTTTGAAGAGAGAAAAAAACTAGGATTTATAGAAAGTCATGCATTTGATATGTAGTTTAACTCTCATAAATCTACCATGACATAGTTATTTAGTAGCTCACTTGTAACATAGAAATACTGAAAATCAAAAAGATTTGTCTATTCAACATCACACATATGGTAAGAGGTAGGGTAGGATGAGTGCTCCTTGGTGGTATTCTTTGCAGTACATCAACCTGTCTTCCTTGAGGGCAAAGTCTTTGTCTTATAAATTCTGAAACCTTCTTATGCATAGAACATGGTTCACCCAAGGATAGGTTGAATGATTTGGGGTTGAATAAGGCCTTTGTTAATAAACTATTGGAGTACCCTAAGGGTCAGTCCTTTTTTCTAGGATTTCTCTTCTTTACTTGCATTTACTTCCTAGGTGGTATCATCCAATTCCATCACTTTAAGCATATGATGTTAACTACTAAATTTTTAGTTTTAGCTCCAAATGAATTCTGGACTTATATGTCTAACTGCCCATTTAACATCTCCCTAAGATGGTTAATGAATGTCTCCAACCTAATGTGTTGAAAGAGAGCTCTTGATTCCCCTTTAAATCAGATTCACCCCCTTCTCAGCCTATTCTCCTACCTTAATGTACTCAGTTCAAGCCAAAACTCTGCTGTCAACAGCTTCTTTTTTCCTGTCCCATTCTGTATGCAGTCTATTGGGAAATCCTTCAGGATCCACCTTCAAATGCACCTTGAAACCTATGCTTTTTGCCATCCACCGCTATCTCCACCCTCTGGTCTAAGCCAGTGCTGCTCTCCCATGGAAGGCAGCAACAGAATCTTGTCCTCCTGCTTCTGCTCTCACCTCCCCTAAGTTTATTTTCCACTCTCCACTAGAGTGCTGCTTTTAACACAAAAGTCAGGTCATACCTTCTCCTGCTTAGAATCTTCCCAGGGATTTTCTATTACATGAACTAGAAAGGTCTGACAAGTAGATACAATGGTTCTCTAAACCCTGGCTTCCTGTTGGACCTCACCTCCTACCACTAATCCCTTCAATCCTTCTGCTATGGTCTCCTACACTGCACTCCCTACTACTCTTAGAACACACTGACATGCCATCACTTCAGAGCTTTATACATATCCCTGCCTGATAGTCAGTCCTGAAATCTTCACATGGCTCATTTCATTAAGGTTTCTGCTAAAAAATCATGTTCTTATAGACTGTACACACTTCCCTGTGTGTATATGCTTGCAGGACAGTGGGGGCATAGTAAATGAATATATTAAATGCATTTGAATCACACCATGTATGTAATGATCAAGAACGGATAAAGTTGGAATTTCTTTCTTTGCTTCAAGAGATTTTCTTTCTCTGCACACTCTTGTGTGAACATTCACAATTACTCATCTGCCAGTTTCATTGCCATAGATCAGACCCGGAAAGCTGCCAAGGAAACCACATATAACCTCACACCATACAATGTCTATGGCCAAGAAAGTAACAGTACATGTCACCCTGAATCCATTTGCCTTTCACATTTGTCTTTGGTTACATTTGGCAACCATGGACGCCTAGAGAGCCTTGCTATCACTCTGAAGCAAAACTGATTCTGGATATAAGGTCAGAAGAAAAGGGGAAGTTTCTGGGACAAAGTGCCAAAGTCAGACAGAGGCTGGACCATCAGCTGCAAGGTAATGTCAAAGGAGCCTGCTTTTGCCTGCGTCTTCTTCTCCGCCTGTTAGACACCAAACAACCAAAAATCAAAGTCACTTTCAAGCATTTGGACAAGATCCCAGCCTAGCCAGCTGCATTAGAAAGCTTGCTTTTCAGTCAGTCCCCCAGAAATGAAGTATGGAAAGATTGGGTTCAAGTATGGACATAATTCTCCTCTTCTGTTGTCTCCAAGTTGTTGTGAGATCTATCCATGTCTGGGCTGGAATCATGTTCTGGTCACAAATAATTTGCCCTCACTTCACAAGTTAGCAGTTCACAGTTTACAAGGCAATACAATTTATTCTTCATTCACAGCTTTCATTCCTCTAAAAACAGGGATGGGGTTAATTAAGAAATGTACCCAAGGGCAATTTTTTTTTTAATGTAAGAATTATTTGCCTTCACTCTTAATGTAGACTTTGGAGCCAGAGAGTTCTGGGCTTGAGTGGCTGCCTCAGCACATAAGAGCTAGGGGACTTTGGGTTTATTGCTTTATTTTTCCAATCTCAGTTTACTAATCTCCAACACAGGGTTACTATGAGGATTAAATGAGTAAGCATAAGCAGGATGCTTGACAAACTATGCATATCAAGCCTTAAATAAGTTTTATTTATCCATTTAACCAATTTACCTACTACTATGTGCCAGGCATGATTGGGAACTAAAGACATAGCAGTAAATAAGCACTCTTTCACAGTGTGCTTTAAATTATAGAAAGACAGACAATAAACGAGCAAAAACTAAAAACAGATTACATACATTGGTTGCCACTCTCCCTTTCATTAACTGTTAGCCATACACTAGGAGGATGGGATCATGTGTTCACATACGCACATACACATGCCTCCTAGCATGCTCTTACCTGCTCCATCATAATTATCTCAGTGTTAGAGTTGCTTGATAGGTTGTGACAGTACCACGCATTCTTTTTTACTCAAGCAATAGTTTTTGAGAACATGCTAAGCACTAGATTCAGTGTTGGATGTTAGGAAAGAATAAAAAGGTAATAAAAAATGTTCTTCCCGTCCATCTGCTCATGATTTTGCGGTAGAAACAGACCACTAAACACACAATTAAAATACCATTTATTACTTGTTCTGTGGAATGCTTATATACTCTGCCAACCTAGAAAGTCTAAAAAGGAAGTAAAGAGCACCACCTCATGTGGCCTAATGGAGGCTTTCCCAAGAGGGTGAAATTGTGTAGGGTAACTCAGATTTAAACAGGTCAATAAAAGGAGAACTTTCCACGCACAGAGAACATTTCATGCAAACAAATAGCATAAGAAATTATTTTATATGTCTGATCATTAGGGAGCTTCTATTCAGTTCAACATATTATACTCCAAGCAATGTGTTGCCCAGTGGAAAACAAGAAGGAGGCATGGGTTAGTGCAAAAGGCCAATAAGCACACACAGAATTTTAATATATGGAGTAAGTGCTATAATATAAGTAGTACAAAGAAGGATCAGGCTTCCAGCAGAATCTAATACAAGAATGAGAAGTTAGATGAAAGAATGGGCATGGGGACTGGAAGGAAAGCTTTCAGGAAAGCAGGACTAATCCATACAAGGAGCCTTATGTGAGACACTGGCAAATTCTAGGAACTTCCAGTAACTGGTTACTGTTAGAGAGAACTCATCCTTTCGAACCCAAACATCACTTTTCAAGAAAGGCATTCCCTGAGCCCCCAGGTAAGATAAGATTTCCCCCCTTTAGTCCCAGGTAGAAAGTAAATTCCATAATGAGGCACAGGATTATGTCACTCTTCTTCAGTAATGTTCTCCATTGCCTCTTACGATTCCTGACATAGAATAAGCCTCAATATATTGAATAACTGATTACAAAAGTGATTGCCAAGAGGAAGATTGGAAAGAAATGAAGCTAAAGGGTTAAACAGGCATCAGAACAGATGAACTTATACTTCACACTAGGAATTTGAAATCCAAGACCAGTTGTCTCAAAACTTTGCTTCATCACTTACCCTAGTAAGTCAATGTTTTGGGACACTCACTCCTGATATACGCACATTAATTAATATATAAACTTACATGTACTGCTCTAAGGCATTATGTACGTTATAAAATACGCAAAAAGAAAATTAGAAAGCTTATTTTAAAAAATAAACAGAAATCGATATTTTAACATGTTTTTCTTATGCCTCAGCACCAAATTATACGCCCCCAGGGTAGCCACATCCCTTTGGAAAACACTAGGGCACAAGAAGTCATAGAAGCACTTTAAGAACAATAATATGTATCCAAATTTGCATGTTAGGATTCTGTTGTAATTAACCAGGTAGTCCAGCCTACTTATCGTATGCTTCTATGCACTTCCTATCTCTGGCATCCTTCCCTGAAGTCCATATCGAAGATGATGCATGGTTAGGTACTCAAAAATCGAAGCGAATATTAGCTATGAGGACAACCCTAATTCATCACTTCTTCTCTACAGGTTTTTAGTCTTTTATGAAGAAACACAAGAAATAAAATAATGATTAGGCTATAATTCCATGGTAATTCCTAGTCAAGTTGAATTGAGAGTATGATAAGGTGTCATACCTCCATAGTAAACACACAAATCAGAACCCATGTGGATCTGACTCTCTGACCTAGTTGTACCTGGCAGTGATGGAGCAAAAAGACCAATCTCTGCTTGATCCCTTTACAGTGTAGAGTCTGGAAGCATGGGTCTCCACTATGTGTAGAACCAGGTGGTTCACAAAAATGAGAAAGATAGGCCAACACTGCTAAAATGCCATCTCAATGATTCGCTCCTAGTTGGCAGAGTTGTCAGTTTTTTGCCACCTCTCCAATTTGATAAATCATTCCTTGTGTCCTGGGGAGAGCAAGTGAGAGGATTGGGAAAGAAATTGGAATTAGTCTTTATTAGCCCATCTTTTCTTAACAGTGGAGAATAGCAATCCCCTAAAGATAACAAGGAAAAAATAAATAAGGGTGATCCCTCATTGGAGGGAGCAAGGAAGAAAACCCAAGCAACTGGAAATTAAAATGATAATCAAGAAAGTTCTACTGTTTTATCTTTGGCACCTTAACTGACAAGATATGCAACAATGGGCAAATCACTCCCCTCTCTGAGCTGCACTTTCTCCATCTGTAAAATAAGAGGTAATAGCAGATGATCTCTAAGGGCCCTTGTAACTCTGACATTTTATGGTTTCTATAAGATATTCAGAAATTATTCTTGAACTGCCTTTGTCAAAAAGCAATAAAATTTAATATAATATTTTAAAATCCACTATTCAAATACTAATGGACTAAATGACAAGGGTGCTAGAAGAACTAAATGAAAATCTTGGGCTTTCTGACCTAATCAATCAACATAAATGGATGGCAGGAAGGAGTACAGAGGATGAAATCCTGAACATTATCAGGAAAACGGACTTTTGAGTTAAGGAGTTAATCAGCAAGAATTTTACCAATTGTGAAAGGTCCAATTGTGTGGCACCGACTTGAGGCAGGACAGGACAAAGACTCCCATGGGCAGATTGTGATGAAAACCAAGGATGAGCACATTCCATAATGGAGGACAATGAGTTAGGAACACTCTGTAACATGAGAAGCTGATTGTACAGAGAGCAGCCGTGTTCCAAAACAGGATACCACTGTGCAGCTGTGGAGACAGAAAGGGGCCAGCTTTCAGAATATGGGAATATTTTTAAAAATGGTCAAATCAGAGCTGGTGAAACCTTTCTTCAAATTTTGGCTGATTTATTGATTTATTTATTTTGAGAGAGAGAAGAGAGAAAGAAAGAAATTTATTTATTTTGAGAGAGAGAAAGAGAGAAAGAAAGAGAAAGCAAGTGGGGGAGGGGCAAAGGGAGAGGGAGAGAATCTCAGGCAGGCTTCACCCCCAGTGCAGAGCCCGATGCTGGACTCCATCTCAGGTCCATGAGATCATGACCTGAGCTGAAATCAAGAGTCAGATGCTTAACCATCTGAGCCGCCCAGGCACTCCTGTTGGCTGCTTTAAATGAGTTACCCCATACATGGTACTGATTTCAAATGTCTAATTTATCAAATATATACATATATATATAATTTATCAAATATACATATATAAAGTTTATCAAATATATATATAATTTATCAAATATACATGTATATGTACATTTATAACATACATATGATTATATATATGTTATTTATTATAGATAGATGGATAGATGGATATATTTTTACAAGTGTAAATTCAGGACTGTCCACTCATTCCCCTGCCTATTCTAGCATTAATATCACAACACATAGTCTTTTAATTATTGTAGCTTTGAAGCATTTTACAGTTAGGGATTGCATTCTTCTTCGTGTCATGGAATAACAGAAAACTGCCTATAGAAGCCTAATGAAATGAGAAATTTATTCTCACATAACAGAAAACTAAAAAGTACAGGGCTGGTGCAGCCCTTGGACATCAATAACAGAGACTTTTCACATTTTGCTCAACTATCTTGGGTATGGTTTTCATCATCATGTCATTACTTCACGATTGTAAGATGATTGCTTCACCTCCAGCAGCATATTTGTGTTCCAGGCAAGAAAAATAAAGAAGAAAAGAGCAGTAGGCAGGTATGGGATCTAAGCATCCTTTCTTTTAAGGAGATTTTCTAGAAGCCCTGCCTGGGGATGTTAGTATAACATCAATACATGACCACTCTATCTACAAGAGAGGTTAGGAAATGTATTTTATTATCTGAGTACATTACCCTGAGTAAGATATAAGGTAACCTTAGTACAAGTAAAAGAAACTTTGGTGTAGAGTAGGCAACTAACCAGATTTGCTTCTCTCTCTCTCTCTTTCCCTATTTCCATATATATATATATATATATGTAAAAACCTGATAGGGAATTTTAATTTTATGCATTCTTTGCAAAATTTTTCCTAAACTTTTGTGCAACATTGCTTCAGGAGAAACCATAAAATCAGGGATTAGTGAATTTAGTGATAATTAATAGCTTTCAAAAATTAAATAAACCCCTTTACATTTATTCAGTTCTGCTTGAATAGCCCCTGTTAAAACCTTATAATTTTCTTCATTTAGTTTTCACATACTTTAAGCTAGGTTAATTTCTAGGTATCCTGGATTCAGTTTGGCTTGTAAATTTTTAATGTAATTTCTTTTCTTCCTAAATTGTTTTTATTGTTTTGCTGATAATAGGAAAGCTGCAATTTTCATTTATTAATCATATATCATGCTAACTTACTGAACTCCTTTAGTAGTTCTAACAGATTCTTGGTTGGCTCTTTTAAATTTGTACACTTAAATAATCATATTATCTATAATAGAAGTCTTATCCATATTTACAGTCAAACATATTTTTATTTATTTTTCGTCTAATTGCATTATCTCAAGAGTAAAGGGGGAAACTTGCTAAAATAATTTATTAGAACTGTGTTACATTTTATCAAACACTTTTCAGTTGTCTTTTAAGCTGATTTGGTTGTTTCTTCTTAAATTGTTTAACAAAATGAGATTTTATATATAATATATATATAATATATATATATATATAATATTTACTTATTTTGAGAGAGAATTCCAAGCTGGCTCTGCACTGTCAGTGTGGAGCAAACACAAGGCTCAGCTCAATCTCGTGAACCATGAGATCTTTTACCTGAGCTGAGATCAAGTGTCAGATGCTTAACCAACTGAGCCACCCAGGCAACCAAAGTGAGTTATTTTCCTTTATTTTGATTTTTGTCATTTCAGGTTTTCATGTAAATTCCAGTTAGTTAACATACAGTAAATATTAGTTTCCCATGTACAATATAGTGATTCATCACTTACATACAACACCCAGTGCTCATCACAAGTGCCCTCCTTCATACCCATAACCTATTTCACCCATCCCGACACCCACCTTCTCTCTGGTGACCATCAGTTTGTTGTCTACAATTAAAAGTCTGTTTTGTGGTTTACCTCTCTCTTTTTTTCCCCTATGTTCATTTGTTTATTTCTTAAATTCTATGAGTGAGTGAAATCATACGGTATCTCTCTTTCTTGGACTTATTTTGCTTAGCATAATACTCTAGCTCCATCTACATCATTGCAAATGGCAAGATTTCATTCTTTTTTATGGTCGAGTAGTATACCATTATCAGTCAATGGACATTTGGGCTCTTTCCATAATTTGGCTATTGGTGATAATACTGCTCTAAACAATGGCATGAATATATACCCTCGAATCAGTATTTTTGCGTCCCAAAGTGGGTTACAATATTTTCAAAAATTTATAATGTGAACAATTCTTGCATTTTTGTGATAAATCCTAATCGTTGATGTTGTTGTTAGTATTATTAAGCTGCTTGATTTGATACTCCAATATTTTGTTTAGTATTATTCTACCTATGTTCATAAATTTTTGCCTATTTTTTCTTTTTCCTTTAATCTACTTTTATTCAGTTTTGGTATCTGGATTTTACTAGGCTCATAAAACAAGTTGCTAAGTTTTAATATCTTTTTATATGATCTTGAAATTTTATATCATATGGGAAATATTTAATCATTGAATGTTTATTAGGAATTATAACTTGAAAATTATGTTTAGTGCATGTTTTAGAAATTTATTTTAAGATTTCTCATTGTTTCAGGTTTATTACATCTTATGTCAATACTGGTAGTTTTTTTTTTTTATTATTAACATTTATTTGTATTTGAGAGAGAGAAAGAGAGAGACAGAGCATGAGTATGGGAGGGACAGAGAGAGACACACACAGAATCCTAAGCAGTTTCCGGGCTCCAAGCTCTCAGCACAGCTCAACATAGGGCCCATGAGCCAGGAGATCATGACCTGAGCTGAAGTCGGACACTTAACCGACTGAGTCACCCAGGCGCCCCATTACTGGTAGTTTTTAATTTTACTTTTAAATCAACTTTATAGAGGTATAATTTAAATACAATGAATACAAGCAATTTAAATGTACAGGTTGATGAGATTTGACAAATGAAAAATCCCATGTAACTACTTGAGCACCAAGATAGAGAACATTTATATCATCCTAATAAGTAGTCTCAAGACACTTTGCACTCAATTCCTCTCCCTCAAACACTAGGCAACCTCTGGTCTGCTTTCTGCCATTATAAATCAGTTTGCTTGTTCTAGAATTTAATAGAAATGGAAGCATACTATATGTGCTCTGGATTCTTCTGCTCAGCATAATGTTTTGGAGAATTATTCATGTTGCATGAATCAGCAGCATGTCCTTTTAATTGCTGACTAATATTCTAGTGTATGAATAGACAATTACTTTTAATCCATTTGTCTGATGAAGATATTTGGAATATCTTCAGTTCAAAATTATTATGAATAAAACTGCCATGGACATTTGTGTACAAGTGATTTTGTGAACAAAATTGTTTTTATTTCTCTTCAGTAACTAGTTAGCTTTAGAACTGCTTGGACAAACAGTAGTGCATATTTAACTTTATTTAAAAAACTGCTGAACTTTTTTCCAAAGTACTGACAACATTTTACACTCTCAACACCAATCCACGAAAGTTCCAGTTGCTCTAAGTCTTCTGTAAAACTTAGTTTTGTCATTCATTTTAACGATGGCCATTTTAGTGGGTGTGTAAGGGTCTCTCTCTCTGGATGTCTTAATTTGCATCTCCATGATAACGAGTGAATTTGAGCAAATTGTATGTACCTATTGGCCACCCATATATCTTCTTTTGTGATATGTCTGTTTAAATCTTTTGCCTACTTCTGATTTATCTGTTTTTAGATTATTAGGCTGCTGGGGTTCTTTCTGTTTTCTGGTACAAGGTTTTGCCCAAAACAAGATTAGCAAATATTTTCCCCCAGTCTGTAGCTTAACCCTTCATTTTCTTAATGGTATCTTTCCAAAATCAGAAGTGTTTCATTTGCAGGGCACCTGGGTGGCTCAGTCAGTTAAGCTTCCGACTTCAGCTCGGGGCATGATTTCATGGTTTGTGGGTTCGAGCCCCTTATGGGGCTCTGTGCGGACAGCTCAGAGCCTGGTGCCTGCTTTGGATTCTGTGTTTCCCTCTCTCTCTGCTCCCCCTCACCCCTGCTCATACTCTGTCTCTCTGTCTCAAAAATAAACATTAAAAAAATTTTTTTTTAATTATCAAAAGAAGCTTTTCATTTTAAGTCTAATTTGTTAATTTTCTCTTAATAAGTAGCACTATTCATGTCCTGCCTAAGAGATCTTTGTTTAGCTCAGTATCACAATAAAACACACCATACTTGTCTCCTTACGTCCTAAGAATACATAATTTATTCTCACCTCTGAGCATCTGCAACTTCTATTCCACGTGCCTGGAGTATGGCATATTCTTTCTCCAGACCTTTATAGCTTATTCCCTCATTGGGATACACTTTCTGCTCAGTGTTACCTCCTCAGGAAAACTCTCTCCCTCACAAGCCACTCTAACTTTCCTATCCTTGTTTCTAGAAGTCTTATAGTTTCAGCTCTCTCATTTAGGTCTAAGATCCATTTTGAGTTAATTTTCTTATGGTTCAAGGTAAGCATCTAAATTAATTGTTTTTGCATGAGTATATCCAAGTGACTATACCATTGGGTGAAAAGGTTATAGAATTGCCTTGCCATCTTTGTCAAAACTTAATTAACCATAAATATAGGGTTGTCATTCTAAACACTAAATTCTGTGTCATTGATCTATATAGCTAATCTTACGCCAAGACCACAAGGTCTTGATTACTGTGGCTTTCTACTTAATTTTGTAACTGGAAAATGTGAGTCCTCCAGCTTTTTTCTTCTTGTTCAAAATTGTTTTGGTTTTTCTGGGTCCTTTGCATTTCCATATAAATTTTAGAATCAGCTTGTCAAGTACTGAAAAAAATATATACAGTTTAAGGATTTTGCTAGGGATTAAATTGAAGCTGCAGATCAATTTGAGGAGAATTGCCAATTAGCAATATTGAGTCTGACAATCCATGAACATATCTCACTTTATTTAGGTCTTCTTTAATTTTTTCAACAGTGTTTTATAGTTTTCCGTGTACAAGCCTGACACGTCTTTTGCTAAATATATTCCTAAGTATTTTTTTCTTTGTAATGCCATTGTAATTTTACTTGTTTTGTAATTGTAATTGTTTTCTTAATTTCATTTTCAGACTGTTCATTGTTAGCATATAGATACACAATTGGTTTTTGTATATTGATCTTGTATGCTGTGATCATGCTGAACTCATTAGCTGTTTTTTTTTAATAGAATCCTTAGGATTTTCTACATAAAGAATCATGTCTTTGCAAATAAAGACAATTTTACAACCTCTTTCTCAATCTGGATGCCTCCAATTTTATTCATCTATTATGTATGTATATATTTATGCATTACCTTGTTATGCCAATTAGAGAAACTTCTCTATGATGTAGTGAAAAACAGAAATGTTTGCCTTGTGCTTGATCTTGATCTTGATGTGCTTGATCCACACATATTTTGTGTAACAGAGATGACTTTTCCCTTATTTTAAATAAATCCCTTGAGAGAGACATGAGACTTTATCTAAAGTGCAAAATCTGAGCTTGATTCCTTTCCCACCTAAGGTTTCCCAAACTGTTTTTGAAACCAACCAACCAACCAACCACATTTATTTTTGTTTGTATGCTTTCTTTACCTCATCCATCTTGACCTCGAGATGCCATTTTTAAGCTTCAAGAGACAGCTGGAGAGATCAGACCCCCTCCACTGGGTCCCCATCAGACACAGTGGAAAAGAGGAAACGAGATGGCAGGGATCTAAAGATTTCTCTCAGGGCCCTACTGGACACATGGCCAGGGCTCACATGACTGAACGCTGGAAGGTAGGAAAAGGAAACAAGAGACAAAGAGGGAGTACTGCTGACGTGTTTTAAACTGTCATAAGATAATTTGTATAATCGTGAGGGAAGTGATTTTAGTCTACCCCATAGTAAATAATAAATGGTAGCTCCTGATATTAATATTATGACTGCTATTATCATTAACCTTATCATTACTATTATGTGTTCAGAATATACTCTCTTTTCTCCAAAGGGGCTTGATCATTCCTATTTTCTAATGAAAAAACCCACTAGAATAAAAATCCATTATGAGTATAACTGGTGACAAAAATGTACAAATCTGTTGACAATTATGACTGCGTGTCTCCTGTGTGCTATTTCCCAGCCCTAGAAGTGACTAGTGACCAGGGAGAATGCAGGGAGTACAGAAGCTGTGAAGCTGCAGCTCCTCGGGCAGGGGTGACCCCTCCCCCTCCATCCCCAGCTGTATGATGACAAAGCTGTCATTAGTCAGGGGAGCTCTGAATCCCAAGTGCAAGGACCTTATGCTGTGCTTGAAAGACAGGAAATCACTCCTGTCAGCTGGAGGGAGGGCAGGCGTGGAGAGCCAAGTAAGTAGGAAGGGGTGGGGGGCGGGGTCCTGCCGGATCCTTGGTCATCCTCCCCTGTAAGAAACTGTAGGAAGGCTGCCCTGAGAATCGTTGCACGGGCCTCCTCCACAATGACAAAGGGATCACCTGGAGATGAGGGTATTCTTGAGCGCGAGCTCTCTTTAATTCCCTGCCAAGGCAGCCACAATTTATCGAAGGTGGGTTTGTGAAGTAGGGTTCTGCCAGGGAGAGATTGGCACAAGAGAAATGGAGACAGCTAATTCTCAGGGGGTCGTCTTTGGCAAAATCTGCTATTGAGGCCTCATGCTACTTGTGCTCATAGCTGCCGAGAACCAAGAGTGCCATCTGCAAACTGTGACTCATAAACACTCTGTCAGTCTGCCATCTACCCTGACATCATAAAATAACAAGAAGCGGCATTGTAATAAAGAGGGGAGGTTTGCAGCCTACCAATTAAATGCATCTAATTTATTTCTCTTACAGCTGAGGCTTTATTTATTAGTAAACAGCTGCATTTGTTACACTTTTTTCTCAAAACGTGCCAACTGGCACTTTGGATGATCCATTAATCCTAAATAATCATCTGTGTACTTCATAGATCCTGGATATATAGGCCTATATGTATAAGAAGGTTATTAAAAAGCTAAAGCCTAACCTTGCCAGTCAGCTGGAGGGTGTAGCTCTGGGTGTCAGGCTGGGTGAGTTAATGTGACATGAAGTATGTAGATATGAATGAGGTCTGGCTGTGTTTTTGGAAAGATTTTGCATGTGGCTTTATCTCTCCCTTTCTGCAAGTACATGTAGAGAAATGTGTATGTTAATTTTCTGCAATTGAGCATTGCCTAAATTCTTGTCCAAGTGTAATTAGCTTGAGATGACCAGAAGCAGATTATAGGGTTACCTGTTTTTAATTGGAGGTGGGATAAGAGGGAAAAGGTGTATTCCCTCAGCACCTGAACTTTCCCCAACCCTGCTAACCGGCATGTGCTTCTGAGGTTAGAGTTCTTCTATTTTCATCTGTAAAAGCGATGCCAGTACATACACACATACACAGACCCCTACACACACACACACACACACACACACACCCTCATTTTATTTAAAAATGGCTGTGGTACACACAGGAAAGATCCACTCTCAGTTTTTGTTTCCTTACTACAAGGGAAGAGAAGATTACTGAGAATCATTACAAGGGAGAAGAACTGTGTTAAGCAAAACTAAATATTTCACTCACCGACCTTTAAAGGGAATTGATTTGTTGAATATCAACTTAGATTCATCCATACCTACTGGTTATATAAATAATGATTAATTTCATCATTGTGTGTTTTTTTTATACATTCCAGTGGAATAAGTCATTGTGGGCAATATTTTCATTTTTAAAAAGGGTTGGCCATCATTCTGAATATTATGCTTTGTTTTTATTTTCTGGGAAGTAATTGTTAGTGTAATCTATGCAGAGAGATATAAATGACTGACTTTGGCCTACTTTAAACTCAATTAAATTAGAAGCCCTCTATAATGTGACATTGCATTTATGGTTGTTTAAATTATGTGACTGTGTGATGGTCACTGGCATATTATTTGTAGGCCAATATTCTGTTATACGGTGTTTTGAATTTAAAAATATTGATAAAAATGACCAGACTTTCATTTTCTCTTTTGTTTTTATTTTTATTTTTCGCAATGATACCCACTGACTTAGGCTGGGGATGTTGTGTAACTTGCATAATAATTGAGATTGCAATTTCAATAAAGAAGGGAAGAGGGAATATGGGAGGAGAAGACAATTGAAAGAATCAATATACAAGTTACGAAGTTTTGAATATTTACATCTCCCTCCTTTTCTTTCCTTTGCCAAAAATAAATTTACATATGATATTTTTCATGAACCATACTAAGGGATCATTACAAATTACAACTTGAAACCATGTCTAATAATGGACAAGTAGTCATCAATTAAGTGTATATATGTTTGTTAGAAAAGAGTCACAAGTCAAACGTGCTATCTTGTTTACAAAGTCGGTTCACAATTAATGTGTGGGATATTGAGCCAGAGTGTCTGGATCTGAATTCCCGTTCTATCTCTGACTAGCTATAGGAACTTCGGTAAGTTACTCAACTACTCTCAGCCTCAGTTTCTTCATTGTTGAAATGTGGTTAATCTCAGTCCTTGCCTCAGAGGGTTACTACATGATTGAATGAGTAGATTCACCTAAAGTATTCACCACAGTGTCTAACACCTATAAGCTATCAAGAAACATTAAATTTAAGAAGAAGCAAATCTCTGTAGAAGAAATGACCACCAATTAGGCATACTACAGAGTGCTCAGTCTTTCTGGGATCCCACGTTTCCAAGTGTTGAGTATGCAGGTGAATGCTAACGTTAGCAGAATAGGAGGTTACTTTACTTGACAGTGTCTTCAGTAGAGTAGTATCCTGGATTGGGGGAGTTTGTGTTCGTGTCTTTCCAATTTCACGTGTAACAAAGTCTGCGTTCAGGGTCTGAACGTGTCATGGCAGACATGGTCAGATTATTTACGCCACAGAAATCAGCCAGTCCTACAAGTTGGGGCTCTTCCAGTCTCAACCGGTAATAAATATTTACCAACTCATCCTCCCTGTAGAGAACAAAGCCTAAAACCAGAAAACAAGTCCCTTACCTAAAGCCACTGTGCAGCCAATTGACAAAATCCATGCAGGTGTATAATTAAGGATAGATCTCGTGTCCTCACTCATAGTGTCATTACCTTCAATCAACATACAACTAACATGCTTCATTATTGAGTCTCATTAGACAGCACACTGGAAGCAGCAAATTAAAAGAGGCAAGGAAGATGGCAAAAAGGAAGAAAACAAACATCTGACTGATATGAACATTCAAAGACATACACAGTCTGAATATATTCACTAAAGGGGAAAAAAAAGCCTAGAATAGCCTAAAGTCCTTTCTTTCAAAACACTGGTGTTCCTAATGAACTCCTTGAATCATCAAGAAAGTAATAAGATACATTTATTTATTATAATATGTTTACTGCCTCTGATTGGTTAGCACGAAATATATTTAGTCGTAGTCTAGAGGTTAAGATATTAATGCTGAATGGGATCTTGGGGACCATCAAGTCCAGTAGGTTTCAAATCTTTTAGCCACAGGACAATATTTCATTCAGATGGTCTACTGTCCAAAAACCAAACAGCTCTGTTTTGCAGTCTTGTCCTTTCACAATGAAGCACATCCCTTTGTGGAGGTATTTGGGCATATTAGAATACAGGCTGTGAACCACTGAGGGAGAACACCTCCCGCGTATTCCAGACTTAGAGATGTAAAGACAGACTTATTTAAATCAACCGCAACATATTAGGGAACCAAGCTTAGCCTAACTCTTGCTTTGGGGAAGGAACCACATGAAAGGAAATTCCTGGAATTAGGTCAGTTCAAAATACTTATATTCCAGAAATCACGATATTGAGTTCTGAATAATAGTTTAAGCTAAAGATTGATAATATTAATACCTACCATTTATTTGCCACTTGCTGTATGTCAGGCATTATGTCAGCCATTTAATATGCAGGAATTCTACTTGATAATTACCACTTAAAATCTCACTTTACAGATGAGCAATTCAAGGCTGGAAGGTTAAGAAACTTGCATAAGGCCACTCAGCTGGTAAGTGTCCAACTGCTCAGAGACTTTAAAGCCTATGCCCCAAACACGATACTCATTTGTTTCCCCAATATGCTACATTAACAGGGTACAAAGTCCTGGAAAGTGCCCTGCTCAGAAGAACAGATCTGGAGAGACCAGAGACAATTGTCAAACTTAGAGTAGAGAACTAGGGCACAGAGCTGACAAGATAAGAATGAGCTAAGATGGTGGGATCGAAGGACAAAGCTGGGAATATGGCTTGCTTTTATGGGCTGCAAGGAGCAAGATATATGCAACTCAGCTGCTCTTATGGAATCCAGATTTGGATGGGAAGTTGGCTGTAGAATTCTCAAGAGATGGTAAGTGACTTTCGCAGGATCATGTGGCCCATTAGCAGTCCAAATCCATCAACTACATCATAACTTAGGGAAAAGTCTCCTTGAAATTAATGTGATCATGTTAAAGAGTTCTAGCACTAAAAGGACCTAACTTTGCTAATAAAGAAAAATAAGTTTTGTGAACCTCATGAAGCCAAGTAATTGAGACTTTGCTCTATTTAGAGTATAAATTCAAGTATGAGTCCCTAAATAATTTTGAAATCCAGAGCATCAAAATCAGTATTTATGACTCTTTTCCTTGAATTTTTGGTCTGTGCTTATATTACCTGTTTTATTAGACTTGGAACAGAAGATCAGGAAGAGATGATGAAAGAAACATCCTCCTGGTGGCCCAAACTGGAAGAAAGAGTAGAGGCAAAACTACCCTTAATCACTGCCAAACCGTCATTCAGTTCCTACAATCAAAACATGAAACAACTGAGTCAGGGAACAAACTGAATTCTGTATACCCTCTATACAATCAACAATTAAAATTGCAGTTGGCTACCAACATGTTGTTTCTTTCCAAGAGCCCCATTTGAATGTTCTGCATGGTGTCTGGTGACTGGGCTAAAAGGTACAGATAAAACTAGAGTTCATCTGCTCTTTTGTCTATTCCTTCCCTGACCCTCCTTTTTGCTGAAAAACCATTTTATTTCCCTCTACTGCCCTTTGGGTTTGATGGGGCAGATGTGAGTATATTTCATAAAATCGAGCAGATTATCTCCCCCCTCCCATCTCACCATGCAATGGCAATCATTAAGTCCCTGAAAGCCCACGGTGCCAGCAATATTGGTCCAATAAGTAAAGCCGCACTTCCTAAACAGATGGGAATGATGTTTCTTTGCCACTGGGTGAAATTGCTTTAAAAAGCGTCAGCAACAAACAGGGAGGGAAAGCTGAACCGTTGCTGCTGGAAGTCCGGCCACATGTAATACTCACTGCTTAAAAATCCAATATTGCATTTGCTTCCATTACAGTACTTTGTCCATCAGCTCATTTGAGTCTATTAACTTAATTGTTCTTTATTAACAAATGGGTCATTCTCTCTGGCAGCAGAGCAAAGCTCAAATGCCAGTTAAATACTTTGATAAATGCAACACCCCTTCCACTCTGCTCCCTCCCTGAACATGCTGTGAATGCACACACATGCACATGCACACACACACACACACACACACACACATACACACGCAGATGCTTAATCAAGTGTATTTATATAAAAGGAGCACATCAGAAATTGGTTTTTAGAGCTGGCAAGCTGGGAGGCGTGTTTTTCTTTACAAGTAGATCCTATAATTACATATCACATCTTTTACAAATGTGTGTCATGCCTCTGGTAAAAATGTTCTTACCCTATGAAATGAGCTAAGGTTTTAGTGAGAGAGAACAATGACAATAATCTTTTGGCAAACCTTTTGCAGGGAAGTCCTTTTTTAAAATTATGCGTACTTTTTCTTTTAATTATTCAGTAATTCTTCGTGTTATTATTATTAATTCTTCACAACTAAAAAAAAAACACAAGATTTCCTGTTGTCTTTGTGTATCTTGGTCTCCCTTTCTCTTCCCTCCTAGCCCCCAACATACATACCCCTTCTTCTTAGGTGACATTATCCTACTCACCAAACCTGTAACTTTAACAGAGGGTGACAGGGTGACCTTGACGACAGATGTTCTTATGGCAACAGATGGCACTGGCAAACCCGAGAAGCTGCTGTATGCCGTCTCCGTGCCACCTGTGCCTGGTCAGATTGAGTCCATCAATTATCCAGGCTGCCCCATCCCCTGCACAGCCAGTCAGATGGATTGGCCCAGAAGGTTTGCTGTGTGAATGACAATAGGCAAGGGGCTAGTGAGGAAGCAGTCAGGTGAGAGGGTTTCCTTCTTTTCCTCTTCTACTTCCCCACCACAAATCCCCACCCTCACTCACTCGTATATTTAATGATTTCAGTGAATCTAAAAGACTAAACTGGTTTTATCAGTGAAAATTCACCACATGACCTTTAAAGATAGCCACCATGAGGATGGCTTACACAAAGAGAAACCAATATTGCTACTGCTTTATACACAGCAGTGTAATTTTATTGTCTGATGATTCTGCCACATGAGAAAGCCATTTTAGGAATAGGCACAGAATGTGTAATTTGGTCTTTACTTATCATACCTACCAGTTTGACTTTTCCCGCCACAGGCTGATCCCATCCTTGGTCTTAATCTCTCCTTTTGCTTCTCTGTGCTCAAGCTGAAGGAAATAAAGATGACTAGAGAGAGGAAAAATAAATAATCATAGTCATGATTTCCTAATCTGTTACTGTATAAAAGAGGTACTTTGCTAGATATTCTATAGGCACAATCCTTAAGGATCTTAACAAATTTACCACAGATAGAATTATTCCTAATTTATAGTTGAGGAAATGGAGTCTCAGAAAGATTCAAGGACGAGCCCAAGGTCTCCTAATTCGCAAACAGGAGAGTCAGGATTTGAACACAAGGCAGGTAGGCTTTCCATGGCAGAACAGTGCTTCTAGCAACCAGGAAAATCTATAATCTGCTTGGTTAGACACAGACAATATTGGGAGATTAATATGGGCCCCAACTCCTTTCTTAACACAGGCATCTGGCTCGCCTTCTGTATTCCCAGCTACTATGATAATTATATAATTTATTTATAAAGCAGTATGTGATCTCCAGTAAGTAGGTCAAACGTAAGTGTAACCTTTTATTGTTTTTCATTAGTACAACAGGGTAGTTAAAGTTGGAACAGTTTGGCCTCTCTCTACCCGAAGAAAGCTGGAGTATTGTATGAAATCATCAGTGGACCTTAATCCAGATGGTGGTGTCATTTCTAAGAAATAGCATATGCTAGCTATTATGATACTTAAATGTAATGGTTTTATATCTCTCCAGTGGGCAAAGAAACTGTACAACAGGTTTTAGTCTAGGAATTTTTTAATGGTAGTTTAACCCTCCAAAATACAGTATTTCTACAGAGAAATTCAATTGATAGAGCTTGGTTTAATAATAAAGGAATGTAAATTTCTGCCTTGTTTCATGCAATAATAGGACAGCATCTGGATTTACTACTCCCTGAGTCTGCTATTTTACATAATGTTGCTGAATTGGGGACTATTACATGTTTTTTTGATTTTAGAAAAATTGCCTTAAAAGTTATTTACACTCATTTTATAACAAAGAGGGTAATATAACTAATTTTATTCTTAGCGTGATTAGCCATGAGTCATTTCCTAAGAAATGAGTTTAATTAACCAGGGAAAGAAAGTTGTAATAAATCATGAAAGTGGACTGTTTCTAAGTGGGGTTAAAAACATCTTATTTAAAACTGCCATCAAATAAATCACAAACCCTAAGTTATGTGTTAAGGGAAGAAATTTTTCTGATTTTGAAAATTTGTGACAAAAAGGAAGAAAGAAGAGAAGAATATATAGTAAGAGAAGCAGGTCAAATTAGTTGGAATATTTTAAGAAAATAGTTGTTGCAGTAAGGAGACCATTATGCTAATTCAAGGTCTATCAGCTGTGTAATTTTGGAAATTCACTTAATTTCTCTGTGCTTTTTTCTTTTCTTGTAATCCAAAGAGATTGAACTCAATCATTCTTAATCAGAGGTTTTCGCAGCCACTAATGTTATTCACAAATATTTTCTAGTCTCTCCCATTCCAAGCACATGATGGAAGTAGATCTTCCACTGCTTTGAAGTTAAATGTGGACATGTGACTTGCTTCAGCCATGGAACACAAGAGGTGTGGCTTCCATGCAGAGGTTTTAAAAAACCAGCCCATGATTCACCCCATCTCCTTCCCAGTGCTATTATGGTCCTAGTAGGATGTCTCTGGATGAAGTTTCAGGCAAAGTGGATCTCTCAGTGACCAGGAAGAGAAGCAACTTTCCTGCTAATCTATACTTTCTATGTGGCATGAACAAGAAATAAGCTTCTGTAATATGGAGCCATTGAGATTTGGGTGGGGTTTTGGGTTACTGCTGCATAATCTTGCCCATGCTATAGAGTGGTGGACATCAGATACATCCAGGGAGATTTTCCAGTAAATATAAGGCAGGGCTCATTCCAGAACTACTGAGTCAGAATCTTCTAGTGCAAATTTCAGATACGGATGTTTAAAAAAGCTTCTCTGATGATTCTGGTGTCTACTCTTGCTTAGGAAACACTGGTGAGTCCAGGCGGAAGTAGGCGCATGAGTAACAAAATAGCTTTGATATAGACTTTTAATTGCATGTCACCTTGATGGATACGCATAATAAAATCTTACACTTGTATGTTGCATTTCAGTTTACACAAGCACTTTTGTATTACTTATTTTATGGCAGTTAAAATATTAGTAAATTATGATGTGTGGCCATAACATCTATCAATGTATTGAGAATTTGAAACATTAATCTGACTTGCTGAAAAGTTTCCTCTTCTTACCTCACTGCCAATTGTGCATTCTCTCAAAAACTGTCTGCTTAGTTGATGATGATGAGCTTCACAATAAGAGAAGATCCTCCAAGAATCTTGGAATAGCTGCATTTTCCTGCCTGTGAATTTGCCTTTGTCTCCATGGACAATTGAAGCTGCCTGGCTAGGACCACACTGTTCAAAATATGTTGAGCTGTGTTGGGAAATACGTAGGTTTTATTTTTGATTTGTTCTATACTTATTTCAAAAACTTTAGTATTTCTGTTACTCCCAAGCTGTATGTACAAAAGTGTCATATCGAAGACTGAACTATTGAGCAAATATTATTAACTTGTTTGATCTTTTTTTTAAGTTTATTTATTATTTCTGGGGGATACAGCATGAGTGGAGGAGGGAGATACAGAGAGAGAGGGAGAGAGGGAGATACAGAATCTGAAGCAGGCTCCAGGCTCTGAGCTGTTAGCACAGAGCCCAACGTGGGGCTTAAACCCACAAATCGTAAGATCACGGCCTGAGCAGAAGTCAGATGCTTAATTTACTGAGCCACCCAGGTGTCCCAACTTGTTTGATCTTAAGTACCACGCTGAGCGTTCCTGAATTTAACTCTGGCTTGTAAGCAGAATAGTACATTTAATCTAATCTATTAAACTAAAACTCAATGGCTCCCTCTTTACTTTTGACAAACTCTTATATAATTATTAATAATTATATGTATTATATATACATATATATGTATATATTTATATTCACACATATGTTATAAGCATAACTAACATAACTAACACCTAGATATAAACAAAGCCTGCCTTTAATATTATTACTAAGGGTATAGATTCTAGAGTGAGACTCTGCATTGACATTTAGGCTTCTTCACTTGCCAGTTGATTTACTATTAAATAGACTTTCAACTTCCTTGATTCTCACTTTTCTCAGCTTATAAATGGTCATAATAATAGGACCTACCTTATAAAAGTGTTGTTTAAGTTAAATGAGATAATCCAATAAATTGTTTAGCAAAGGAAAGAAGAAAGAGAAAACAGAGAGAAAACAGGAGGGTGAAGAAGAAGAAGAGGAGGAAGAGGAGGAGGAGGGCAACAAAGGGGAGGAGGAAGAGAAGAGAAGGAGGAGGAGGAGGAAGAAGAGGAAGAAGAAGGAGAAGGAGGAAGAAGGAGAAAGGGAAGAGGAGGAGGGGGAGGATGGAAGGAGAAGGAGAGGAGGGGGAGGAAGGAAAGAAGAAAAAAGGATCTGAAAATTAATTTAGGTTTTCAAGTAACTTTGGGAAAAACTGGGTAAAAATGGATTAACAAGTCTCTTTAACAAGCAACTTCCCAGAGTCTTTAATATGCTAACATTCTTTGAGTCTATGAAAACTTTTAACCACAGCTTTTGACCACAGGGACACCAAGGACTCAGGAAGGATTTTCTGGAGGAGGTGATACCTGAGTTGCATCTTTAAGGAAAAAGGAGCCAGAACCAGAGAGAGTGTGGAGGTGGGAGTGGGCAGAGTCTGGGGGCTGAGAGGCCATTTCATGCATGGGAAGGGCAAGGGCAGAGTCACAGAAGCATGAAATAGCACACTGTATGTCGGGAGCTCAAATAACTAAGTTGGTTAGGGCAAGGGCCAAGGCAGTGGAGAAGCTGTTAAGGCCTAGATTTTAAAGGGTGTTGTTTGCCATATTATAATTTTGAAATTTAAATTTTATTGGCAATGAAGGAATGTACCAGTAGGGACCCCAGGAAGAAATAGATGACACCTCCAAAGACATCATTGAAGAAAGTGTAACAAAGGAACACTCTATAGAGATGTGGGCAGGGTCAAAGAGACACTAACAATGCAGGATAAAGCAACAGAGAGATAACAGTAGCACCTTGGACTCTAAATGACAAAGGGTGGAAAGCCTCCCCAGTTCCTGGAGAGAGCTCCAGCTGAAGCCAGAGATGAAGAAGGTAATTCAACAGGAGCTATGGCCTTCAGGAGAGGAAAACAATCACACCACGTTGTAGCTGGACAAGGTCTGCCCTTCTCAGCGCCCAGCAACACTGGAGAAGGGCAGAAATCAGACCTGCAGAAGCAAACATAGAAGGTCCAGCACAGCAAGGTGGAGTCACATGGTCTGATTTGAATTTCAGATAAGTCAGTCTAGCAACTATATGGAAAATGGATCAGAGGATATATGAACCTTTAGAAAGGAAGACATACACTCATAACCATGAAATAGATGAGGAAAACCTAAAATGGAGATATTCTGTTATAGATAGAGTGGAAAGGACTGATTTATAGAAACACCAGTGTGTCAAAACTGGGGAGATGTGATGACTGGCTATGACTGGTGGAGATGAGAGGTGACTTTATTATTCCCATGTTTCTAGCTTGAATAATAAAGGACAAAATGATGTGAATAACATAGTGAACACAAGAAGTAAGTTTGAGGAGGTAAGAGAATTCAGGAATTCCATTTTGAACCCAGGGAGCTTGAGAGAGTGAGTAATGTTCATGCAGTGATTTGCCACAGGCATTTCAATATAAGACATGACTCCAGGGGCACCTTGGTGGCTCAGTCGGTTAAGCACCCGACTTTAGCTCTGGTCATGATCTCGCGGTTTGTGAGCCTGAGCCCCGCGTCGGGCTCTGTGCTGACAACTCAGAACCTGGAGCCTGCTTAGGATTCTGTGTCTCCCTCTCTCTCTGCCCCTCCCCCACTTGTGCTCTGTCTCTAGAGAGAGACAGAGCCTCTCTCTAGAGAGAGACAGAGTCTCTCCAAAATGAATAAATGTAATATATATATATATATATATATATATATATATATGAAATGACTCCAAGTAAGAATAACAAAGGCTGGAGATACAGATTTGCAAGTCATGCGACTATAGGTGGCCCAAAGTATGAAAGTGGAGGGCATCCCCAGGAAGCAAAGCAAAGGGGGTGAGCCAAGGTGAACACCAATATTGAATACCTGAATCCCACTGCACTGCTCTCAGGAACCTGGGCACGCTCTCCCTTCTTGGCTCTTCATTGCTGATCACCTGCATTTCCAGCAAGAGATTGTCCTTCAAGTAATTGTATTGGTCTGTTCCAGGAACAGAAAGAGAGTTAATTTTCTGGACCTCCAGGTCTGTCAACAGCTAATGCAGAGACAGAATATATCTTTATTTTAGATTTATCGTCCTTTAAAACTGATGATTTTGTAGAGGCCTAGGTTGCCTAAAAGAGGACAATATTAGTTAAGACGTGTCCTCTTTATTTGTTGGTTCCTAAGCCACACAAGCCTTCAAAGAACACATCGCAAAAGTTCTGATCACACTGCTGTATGGAGCCCCGCTGAAGAGGCCCCTTACCCTTACTCTCCACCTCCCCATGCTTACCTCACTCTTCCCAATCTCCTGCCTGGATAGTTTCTCCATGGAACACACGAAAGCAATTATGCTAACAGCGGCAATAGGCTTGGAAACTCTTTGATGGAAAACAAGCAAACTCTCACGGACATAATCATAAATAAGTAGACAGGTAGCTGACAGATTAGATAGATAGATAGATAGATAGATAGACATTTGATATATATGTACATATATATCTCACAGGTATGTGCACATATACACCTGAGATCACATGTATGCACATGCACATGTATACACAGCGTGTGAGTGTGCATGTGTAGATGAATGTGGGTGCATGTGTACCTGTATGCCAGTGTGTTGTGTGTGCAAAGGTGTGGGTGTATATATGCATGTGAATATTTGATGGCTCTGAGAAGGAGACAGGAAGGAAATCGTGCCTGCCCTCCCATGATAATGAAAAGACATTAAAGGGTTAAAGCAATCACTTTGGAAATCATTTTCCAAAAAAGCTGCACCCTAAATTAATTTTGGCTGGTAATCTATATCGGGTTAAATAACTCCTCATTATTCTGTAACACAGCTGAGGCATCTCCAAATGTTTATCTTGTTTTGTAACCGGTACCTTCTGGTATATTCTAGTGCCAGCACTCCCAGCTCCCGCTATATTTCATTCTCACTATTTTTGGACTGGAGCTGCTGGTTCCAGGTGATTTAATAAATTGCTTTTTTTTTTTTTTTTTGGTGTTCCTTTTAACTTACCCATCTGCTCAACACATGCGTAACTTGCAATCTGTCGGCAGTTTGCAGAAAGACAAACTGTCAGAACTGCATGCATTTGACAACTTTGTTCCCAATTAGTTTAGTGGTAATTTTAACAGATTTCAGGGCAATGGAGAAAGGGATGGCATGTTATTAAAGCATCAATTCTGACAGACCCGAGCACATATGATTTCAATGTAAATTATTTTAAATGCTTTAATTAAAACTACAGAAAGATTTACCCTTTTAAATGGTAAGTGATAGCAAGACAAATTTAAAAGGAAAGAGAGTAACCGAGTTTTCTAAATGGTTTATGTTGTGCAAGGCAGTCCAGCAGTCAAGACGACTGTAATCTATGGCGGTGATGTGGAGGCCGACTTAATTATTCATTGCTTCCTCTCTGTAGCAGATGTGCCTCAATGCACGAGTACAGGATTCAGAGCCTGGAACACTCTCTGTGAAAATCTCAGATCAGGCTTCTTTTGGAGCCATCAGGAAATTGCCAGAATCTGTTTAACACGTTAAATATATTCATAAGAAAAAAAAAATCTTTTTTTTTTTGGCTCTTTGTTTTTTATATGTTTCAATGCAGCTGCTTCTCTGCTCCACTAACCCAGCACCCCAGCCTTCGTATTCCCACCCCATCTCCTGAAGCCTAATACCCCTGAAGCACATGGACAGATGTACACAAGTGACTAGATTAGGCAAACCCAGGGATTCTGTACCTTGGGTCACTTTACAGGCACCCCGCTCACCAAAATACCCCTTATCTATAATTTAAATGTATTGCAATAGTCACAATTCATGACTGTAGAGCGTCACTGACAGAAAGTCTGGCGTTTGGGGAGGAAGCTCTCTATAGAACCAAGGACACATATAGGTGGAGAGATTTCCCTCATGAATTTGACAACAGGCTTGATTTATTCAGCCATAAATCTAACCATTGGTTTAATGCTTTCCATTTGTTCTTAGACAACACTGGGCATTTTATTATTGAAATCACCAATACATTAATTAAGTCTTAATATTCCCTGAACATAATTGCATAAAATTCTTTTACATGCACATTTCTTAGTCACTTGGGAAGGGCTCACCATTTTATATATGGCTTTTTGAGTTGGGAGCTGTCTGCTCTTTTAGAATTATTGAAATGACTTGAAAAAGAAGGTTATTACTGTCTTACGCACGCAGGTTTCCTTAATTTCTCAACTTGTTTTTAGGTAAGTTGTTGCCTTGTGTCTTTAAGGGCATCTGTAAGGCACACTGTTACTAGGCTAAATTGGATCAGGATTAAATGTCTGAGGCAAACTGGATTTTCCCTTATTTCATTGTTACCATTACATGTAAGAAGTGCATGCATTCACATTTTGCAGGGGAAGAAATTAGAAATAGCCTTTCTGAAGAATCTGTGAACAATAGATTTGGAGGACTCTTTGACCAATGTCCAGTGGATCAGTCAGAAATGGCAGCTCGGGGATGATGTGACTTACTAGAATGCACATCAGGCCCAACAAGCTGCAAACCTCCCTCCCTAACAACATCCCACTAAGCCCTTTGCCAGAGCATTTCTCTGAACTTCAGACCTTTACCACACGAAACAGTGTCTTCTTCCTTTTGTTTCCATTTTTGTTTTCTTTTCATAACTGATGAAAAAACATAGTCTTTGGAATCCACCAACCTCAGACAGGAATTTGTCACTACCGCCTCCTACAGGAATGACCTCTGGCAAACTCTTGTATCTTTGTGAACCTCAGGGTTTTCATCTCTGCATGCGATAATAGCTACATTTCAGAAATCTTTTGAGAAGTAAATAAGACAATGCATTTTGGGTGTCTGGTGTGTAGTTAGTTGCAGCACCGTGGATACAAATTTTCGCCATCCCTCTCTTCTTGTTTTACTGATGCTTTTGTACAATTCTGTGATTGTGTTTGGTTTTTCTTGTGGATAAAGAAATGCAGAGAGGAATGGAAAACTTTGAAAGACAAGAGAACCCATCTTTTGCCTCTTCCAGATGGGAATCACAATCTGGTGGGTTTATCTCGGAGAGGATACACCAGTAAATGAGGCCAAACGGAAGCAAAAGGCAATATGAGCTTGCATATCCTGCAACTTACCTGATTTTTCTCCCCTGTATCACTGGCGTACTAAGGAACTTGGAGTACAAAAATATACAATTTTTTAAGTTTATTTATTTTGAGAGAGACAATGACAGCACGAGCGGGGAAGGAGCAGGGAGAAAGGGAACAAGAGAGAATCCCAAGCAGGGTCTGCACTGCCAGCACAGAGCCAGATGCGGGGCTAGAACTCACAAAACTGTAAGATCATGACCTGAGCCAAAACCAAAAGCTGGATGCTCAACCAACTGAGCCACCCAGGTGCCCCCAGAATATACATTTAATTTCTGTATTATCATTTAATCTGCCCGGAGCCTGAATCCTGCCTCAGCCTCAGTCATGGGACTCTCTCCCTCATTCAAGGCAGTCTGAGAGCCTAACACCATCTGGCTCTCATATTCGAGGCAAGCATCCTGGTCTTATCCACACTAGTCATCTTGAAAGCTCAGTGCCCAAGACAATGTTCCTTTACCATCACAGAGCTCTGTTACTATCTGAGGCAAACTGAGGTCAGAGGGAATCTTGGCTGAAGATGAGTACCAACATGTCCAGCGCCATTTCCCTCTGGAGATCTGCATATCTCCAGGGTGTCATTAGACAGGAATGTAGGTGTTGGATCCTTGTTCCTGGTGGAACCCAAAACTAAACATCCTCATCCAATAGCTTTGGATTTTGGAGCTCCAAATATCTTCCTCATACTGTACCTACTAAGTTCTGTAACTTAGGACCCCAAGCCTTAGTTAAAAATAATAGTAATAATAAATGATCTTAATTCTGGTAAAGTATCAACTCTTCAAGAATCAAAACCCTGCTGGACAAGGTTGAGAGGGGTGGTGGTAACGCACTGCTCAGTCTTCTGATTCTTTTACACAAAGGAGAAGGAAACAAAAGTGTGAAATTCAATAATTGTCCAATCCCATGTAGATGGCAGCAAGGATTTTGGGAAAATCTCTTTTTATGCATTTTAAGGATGGACTTTTAAATATCACTAAATGAAATAGAATCCAAAACCATAACGATTTTCCTAAAGTCAAGAACAAGGGTGCCAGATTTTAAAATTCCTCATTGGCTGAGTAACTTCACATTTCTCAGGCAATACATCCTAGTAGCTAAGAATAGGGACTCTTCCCCAATTTCAAACTCAGCCACTTACAAGCTGTGTAATACTTGGCACGTTTCTTTATTTGCAGAATGGGTGTGATAAATAGTACCTACAGGATAGACTAGTTATAAGGATTAAATGAGTGATGAATTGAAAGACCCAAGTTGCAGTCCCTACTCTGCCACTTTCAGCAGAGCCTAATTTATGGGCTTGTGACCAGTGCAGTCGCATAGGGTCCCACATTCAGAGGGCCCTGTGCTTGGGGTTGAATGCTCTGTGGCCACCTTCTTGAAATCCTTAGCAATTTATCTTTTTGAATTTATGTTTTGTTAAGTAAAGGCTGATGGGACAAAAGAGCACGTGCCCTGGGCTTAGGGCACCAGATCTCGCGTGGCCCCACTTGCAGTTACCTCCCTAAGATGTGTTCTTGGCCACGTGGCCCTCTTGCCACCCTGGACCCAGCCTGGCCTTTCCCTTCCTGCTCTCACCCAAGATCATGCTCTACCCCTACTGGGATATGAATATGGATGATGGAAAGTTTGGTTATGCTCCCTGTGGCATCACAGAGTAGGGCATAATGATGGCTGTCCCCTCCTTGACTGACCATGCCAAAGCACGTTTACCAATTGACTCTGCCGGGGCTCCCACCCATCCTGGATCCAAGTACTGAACACATACCAGTATGAAGTTGCAGCCCCCTGGAGGCTGCATGTCCATGATGGGTCTAGTCAATGGACATTCCACAGACTGGCAGGAGGGAGAACCAAACTACAGGTAGGCTGCATGTACAGTGGGTCTCCAGGCACCAGTGAGGGTGTGCACTCACCCCGAGTCTCCAGCACTCACTAGGAAACATGAGGTCAGAGTGACACACAACAGGGAAAAAAAAGCAAAAGCGTTTATCATTTAGCACCTACCTTTAACGGCACTTTTTTTCTGCTTTTTTGAACGAGGTGCCCCATTTTTCATTTTGCACCAAGCCCACTAATGATAGCTGGCCCTGCTTGTCAACTGTGTGCTTTGGGCAAATCTAACCTTTCTGAGCATTTTCCTTTGAGTGTGAAATGAAGACAAATGGGATTTTCCTTCCCTCATCACAGGGATTTTTTAATGAGAAAATGAAATAAATGGGAAAATGTTTGTAATTTGTAAGATGCATATATACATATAGGAAGTATTATTATTATTATGTTCACTATAAGGTTGCATTATGTATTTCATTGTATAGTTTTATGCCTCTGCTGGGATTAGGGAAGTGATGACCCTAAAACAGATCGCACTTAGAATTTCTAGAATTCTGAAGAGTATCATTGTATCTTTTGCAATAATAGGCTATAAAATTTGGGGGGGGGGGAGGGTAGAGGGGTGGAAATCATGGTGCTAAACTGTTCTCTTCCGAATTCGGAAAATGGGAATTAGAGGAGAAAATGTATTCTCGTAAATGAGGAGACAGGTCTGAGACTCCCTCTCAGTGATGTGGTGTCTTCATAGATTTCTCTGACCTGGTCATTCAATTCCATGTTTCTGTTCTCTACAGAGTCCTGGCAAAATGGACTCAAATGTGTATTTTAGGAAGTGGATAGAAATAGCCTCCAAAAACTAACTTGATTTTTTTTTGTCACATGGGATGATTACTAAAAAGAAGGAATTATTCATTGTAAATGGTCACTCTTTATATAAGACAATACTCTTTATTTAAATTGAAAGTAACAGATGCTTCGAGCAAAACCTAAAACTCAAGAAAAATAATCACTCCTGATCCAACAGTCAGAGGTAAGCACTGTACAGCAATGCTTTAATCCAGCACCCTTTCAGAAGTACTCTTATTCTTTTAGCCAAAATGGAATTATATTGTATATGGTATTTTCAGCTGTTTTTCACTTATACCAATATATGATACTAAATATTTTTATAATACAATTTTTTTTTACCGTTTATTTATTTTTGAGACAGAGAGAGACAGAGCATGAACGGGGGAGGGGCAGAGAGAGAGGGAGACACAGAATCCGAAGCAGGCTCCAGGCTCCGAGCCATCAACCCAGAACCCGACACGGGGCTCGAACTCACGGAGTGCAAGATCGTGACCTGAGTCGAAGTCGGACACTTAACCGACTGAGCCACCCAGGCGCCCCATATAATACAATTTTTAAAGATTACCTAGTGGTCAGCCATATAGATGTACAATAATGCATTTAATCGGCTCCCTATTGGTAGACATTTTAGTAGCTTTATTTTTATTTATCAGTATTTCTATAAATACTTTTAGTAAAAAACACCCTGGTATATGCACCTGTGTGCACATCTCTAATTTCTTCTGAGTGTAATACCAGATGTGGCACTTCCAGGCAAAGGGGACAGGCAATTTTAAAATAGTTTTCTAAACTTTTGCCTGCAGAAAGATAGTACTAATTTGTACTCACACCTCACTTCAGCAGTATATGAGTATATGCACTTAATTATTTTAAATTATGATGTCTTTCGGTGTTATTTTACATAACATTATGTTGTTTCACTCTTCTTTGTATTTTATTTTCAAAAATTGTTAGAATGGATGGAACATGAGCTTCCAGTCAGGCTACAATGGTAGGAATTCTTTTCCCTCATAAATAACAAGTGAATCCATGACCAGGAGGCTAATCCTCAACTATTTTTTCCCTCAGTGTGCCAGGGGAACCTCTTCACAACAGTAAGCATCATCCAATATGTTTCAATATTTCCATGAAAAAGCATATTTGGCACAGTATGAAAAAAAAATGCTTTTAAGTCAAAGCTTTAACAAAGTGTTATGGATTGAATTGTCTCCCTGAAATTCATACGCTGAAGTCCTAACCTCCAGGATGTCAGAATGTGAGCTGTTTTGTAGAGAGTGTATTAAACAGAGCAATCAAGTTAAAATGAGGTCCTAATCCAATATGACTGGTGTTCTTATAAAAAAGGGAAATTTGGAGACAGATACACACACACAGGGAAGATGGTGTAAAGAGATACAGGTCGATGACAACCATCTAGAAGCCAAGGACAGAGGCCTGGAACAGTTTCTTCCCTAAGAAGGATACTCTGCAAAGACCTCAATTTTGGACTTCTGGCCTACAGAATTAGGAGAGGTATTTTTCTGTTGTTTAAGCCATCCAGTTTGTGATACTTTGTTACACAAATCAAGTTTAAGCTTATTGAAAAAAGGTGAAAAATGTGTCTCAGGTCTTAAACCTATTGTCATTTTCATCATACTTCAAAAACAAAAATTATTATTCTCCATGTATGAACATTTTCATTGTGGGATTTTCCTTGATCTTTAAGACAATCTTTTTTTTTTTTTTTGTCTCTGAAATTCAGTGTATCTTGCAATTAATGGCAATTCATTGTTCATTTAGATGCATTTTTTTCTTCTTTTTATTAATCCATAAATTAGGGATGTATTTTAAGTTTAATGAAATACAGTATTTAGGTATGTATATAAATGTTCATTTGTTTTAAATTACCAGCATTACATGCACGCACACACATACAGAGAGAGAAAAAGGGGAGGGGGCAGAGATAGAGAGACTAATAAAAGAGACAAGAAAATGAGTAACTCAAATACAATCACAGTACATATATGCTACAGTATGGAGCATAGATAATGAAGTAATTAATTATTAGTGATAGACTAAAGGAAATCTTTTTGGTGGAGTAAGTTGAGAAGATATGTCTTAAAGGGTTAACAGGAGTATTCCAAGTAGACAATGTAATTTAGGGGACTGAAGGGCTGAGGGTAAGAGATAACTTAGTGTATGTTCCTAAAGAAAGAAAATGCTCAAGCAAAGACAAGAAGGCACATGGCATATATAGAGGATCTTAAGTTGCTTGAGATATGAAGTAGAGAATAGCAAAGGTAAATAGAACCCAGCCAATGGAGAACTTGCATAAAATGAGAAAATTAGAGAAGTCTACAGAATGTATAATGCAGTAGATTAGTTTGCAGGCTTTCAGCTTTTATATAATGGAATACCCAATTGAATGTGGCTCAAACAATATGGATTTGTTATCACATATAACAAGGAGTCAGTGGACACTTTGGGGTTTATTAATTCAGCTGATCAACAGTGTCAAGGTTCTTGGTCAGTTTCTTTGTGATTCTCCTAGATTTAACTAAAGAACACCAGGATTCTGCACAGATCTAAGTGCTACATGCCCATGTCTATGAAAAGATAAGATGAGAGTTTTTCCTTCAGTGCAACTCTGTTGACTGTGGAGGGGAATCTTTTTCTAAAGTCTCCCTAAAGATTTGCACATGCATATTGTTGAAAGAACTGGATCACATGTCCTCTGTATACATGCTCTAAAGTCTAGAGCATGTTGGCTAGGGGAACATCCACATTCCTTGAGTAAACTACTGCCTAACAACTACACAAAATTGGGGTTTGGATACCAAGAAAAAAGAGAATTGGCTAAGTGGCATCTGACATACCTTGAAACTTTTGAAATTCAGGAAAAAAAAAATGCTACTAAATGAGGTCTTGCTCTTCACCACTGGACCTCAGTGTAATTTAAAATTTAAAAGCTCATTCATTTGGTCTGTTATTCTCTCAATGGATATTCTTCAAGCCCGAGACAAATACCAGGCATTGTGGAAGGCAGAGATGAATCAGAAAAGGAAAAAAAAAGCACTTAAGTAGAAGAGCCAGAGATTTATGTTTACAATAAGAGGGAGAAGATAAGGTATGTGTGAGGCTTGAGAGCAATAGTGAGAGTGGCAAATATCGTGAAGAAGATACAGCTGTGTGCTAGAATGGATTCACAAGAACCAATTATATGCCACCCGTCACAGGTCTGCATTTACTGCCACCCTGCTGGTAGTCTGAAAATGTCCATGGTGGAAAAATTTACACCAAGGAAATTGGCAAACTTTACAAATCAGTACTCTTAAATTTTCTGTTTTGTTTTTCCTCAGAGATCCAGCTGTTACACATTTATCAGCATACCAGTAGAGGTATAGATACAGTTCTAAGAACATGTTTTTTTCAGGAGGGAAAGATCAATTATTTTAAACTTATCTCATCAATCTAAACCAATCATCAAACACAGAAATGAAGCCCAATTTGAACTGAGTTTCTGACATTAAACATTCATAAAATGTCCTATAAGCTTTTCTCTTCTGCTCTGTTGTCTCTGTACCTCTGGGTGCTTCCTGGGTTGGGCTAAGCATAAAGACAGGAAGTCATGGAAATCTCCAGGAAAATCCTTACAAGAAAGTATAGTCTCTCCAGGTTTCCTACCCAATTCAGCAAAACAGGTGTCCTGGGTTTCAGAAAGCATATTGCTAGAGATGTCTTCCAACCTCTCAGCTGCCTCTGTATTTACACTGTCTTCTACACACAATTTCAAATTGTGAATCTTTTCCATATGGTGAGATCTTTCCTAATGCTTTTCACAAAGAGCTCTGAATACTATCTGCACTCCAGGAAGCCATAGCCTCCTGTGGCCTTCGGGGTCTTAATGACCATCTCATCCACCTCAGTCTTTACACAGGCCCACTCTTAAGCCACTTTCCTTCAGTGGAGAAGGTCATCCTGTTTTGAGGACTTACAGAAAAGTCCATAATTTGCCTTCACTTACGTGTGCTTACAAATAAAAAGCCTACAATAGATATGAAATTCTTCCTCAGATCAACTTAAATCTCACACTTTAGAATTCAAGCTCTTATTTGCTGCCCTGTGGGGATTAGAAAACAGATGGCAACCATCCTTAGGGTAAGAGGCATTTAGACAGATGGACCTCCTTTTTCTGAAACGTTTTGGGCAAATTAAATTTTATAAAATGAATTGATTTCTATTTGGGATATCCCCTGTGTGAGGGAGAATCTGTTTGGGAGGTGAGGAATCCTCTTGCGGAGTGATTGATTATCCCTTCATTTGGGTTCTGTAAACATTGGTATTCAGATATTGGGTTTTCTTAAATCAAGGCCTGTCTCTGTGTTTGAAGGTGCATTATAAATCATCCTTACAGAGTGAATAATCTCTGTTCCTTTAATCCTTCCTCATAGGTATCATTTTCTTACTATTTTATCATCTGTCTTTCTAGGTGCAAACCTATTTACATAAATTAATTAACAATTTAAAGTGACTTGATATGCTTTCAGTGAAAGAAAAGCAAATATACAGGAAATGTATATGACCTGGTTTGTCATATCAAATTGCAGCAAGCCCAGGGGCGCCTGGGTGACGCAGTCGGTTAAGCGTCCGACTTCAGCCAGGTCACGATCTCGCGGTCCGTGGGTTCGAGCCCCGCCTCAGGCTCTGGGCTGATGGCTCGGAGCCTGGAGCCTGTTTCCGATTCTGTGTCTCCCTCTCTCTGACCCTCCCCCCGTTCATGCTCTGTCTCTCTCTGTCCCAAAAATAAATAAAAAAGAAAACGTTGAAAAAAAAAAAAAAATAAAAAAAAAAAAAAAAAAAAAACAAATTGCAGCAAGCCCAAGTAGCCAATAAAAGAAATAATATTACCTAGCAGTTCACAGCCCTTTGTATTTTTTATATGCTCTCTTTCATCAGATCTTCACAACAAACCTGTGGGACAAACAAGAAAAGTGTCATCAACTGCATTTTCCAGATGAAGAAGTTAATATAAGCACATGTAGACTGACTTAGAAAGAAAGCTGAGGTCATAGCCAAAAGCAGAAATGTAACTAATATTTTTGGTGTACCAATTATATATCAGACACTGTTCTCAGGAGCTCATTTTCACAACAAATTTATGAATTATTACCATCTCCATTTTACAGATTAAGAAACTGAAGCTTGGAGATATGAAATATCTCCATGTTTACATAGCTAATATATAAGAGAACTAGCATTCAAATCCTGGTCTGTGTGACCAAGGTGTGGGACCAACAGGCATGATTCGACTTAAGAGTCTAGGAGCCCCTACTTTAATGTAGGAGACAACAATTCTGGTGGCAGCTTTCTAATCTCCAGATTAGAGCTAGGGTGATAAAATTTTTAAGTCAGCAGTTGGCCAGGGCAGATGCTATAATGAAGGATAAGATAATGAGATCCTGGAACCTGAAGTTGGTCTAGCTTCTTGACAATAGCAAAGGTAACAGTTCTCATGAAAGGCCAATTTTATAGTGATTTGGAGGACTCATTTCTAAAGATCTACCCCCTCCATGATGTTATAAGCCCCTACTTTTGTGTATTAAATCTCTTGGAAATAGAGTGGTCTCTGTTTTCTTCAACTGGCCCCTAGGTGTTAACAAATCTAATACTCTTTTCATATGTATACCTAGTCAAAGTCTCCAAAAAGCTTCAATGATCCCACATTAGTGAAATTAGAACACTGTTTTATGCTCTGGGTCTCATTCAATTTGAATTTGAAACAACAACCCCCTCCAGATTTCTGTAGCTTCCAGTTTAGGTCTTTGAGTCTCTAGAAGTTTGAGTCTCAATCATAGATACAATGTGAATGGTAAGATGATTGCCTAAAGGGGCAATCCCAGGAAGAAGGATTCTTGAGGCCATATTGAAGACCTACAACTATTAGATATGGCTGTAGGTAGCATCACTGCTCATGGAAAAGCCAAGAATTGTTTGTAAAGAGGAGATAAAGCTCCAGTAAGGAAGGCAAGAGCTTGGAACTGGTTTATAGAATGCAATAAGTACAGAAATGATAAAATAAGGGACAAAGTCAGTGGATGGGACAGCCAAGTGATGAATAAGATGAGGATGAGGAATGAGTTAAGGGAATTGCTTAGAAATGTCAAATATGTTTATTGAGCACCACTGAGCAATGTACTAGGTTCTGAGGAGAAAGCAATGAAAACTCTCCAAATTTGGAGTTATTGTTATTGTGAATTAACAGTCTATCAATATCCATCTTATTCATAGCAGTTAAATTAGGCACTAAGCTTTCAGGTTTTTTATCACATGCTAATCACCCACTCTACTCATTCCATGTCCTGAATTTGCCATTTTGAACTGCACCTCACTTGTCTTCATTTATTTGTCCAATACATGGAGGTCAAGATGTACTCTGGTTTTCTCTTTGCTTCTGTGTGTACATTTTGTTATCGCTTCCTCTTCTTATAAGAACATCAGTCATGTTAGATTGAGGCCCCAACCTTATGCCCTTATTTAACCGTAATTACCTCTTTAAATGTCATATCTCCAAAAAGTAACATTGGAGCTTAGGATTTCAGTGTATGAATTTTGATAATATCATCTCAACAGCTATTCAAGAATAGGAGTGAAATAAAGATTTTCAAAAATATAAAGTCTAAAAAAGTTTTCCATCAACATACTCTCATTTAAAGAACTACTAAGAGATACAGTTCAGTGAGAAGGAATTTTAGAAGATAAGAGAGAGATACAAGAAACAAAGGTGAACAAAAGAAATCCCTAAAACAGACTGGTAAATCTAAATACAAATGGACTCTAAAAAGGAATAATAAAAGAAACAATTGAAAACAAGGCAAAAACAAAACACTGGTTATCACATGTAAATGAGAGAGAATAATTTGAATAGAAGATAGTCTTGAGTTTCTTATTTGAGGATGTGGCTAAAGAAGCTGTATCATATCCATATTTCTTTTTTTATTAGTTAAAAATATATAGGCAATGCGACTATCTAAAATTTTATATCTCCCAGCTGCCCCTTGAGACTAGGTATACTTAGAATATCTTGCAAATTAAAAGTAAATACTATGTATGAGATGTTCAGGAAGATTTCTTAAGGGGATATTATTCAGCTATGTGGAAAATCATTTTTGCCTTCACCTTCTCCTCCTTATTCATGGAATGGCCCATAATAGCTCAAATTCCAGCAGTCATATTGGATAATAAACTGTTCTTAAAGATGGAAATCACATCTTTGAAAAACAGCAGAAAAATAGAAATGTTCTGGGTACCATGACCATAAATATGTCATGTCAGCCCTATAATTCTCAATTCTGAAATTATTTGATGTATAAATAAATAAACTCTTATGTTGTTCGGGCTGCCACTATTTTGGATTTTCTCTTAAATGCACAGAAGACATAACTTAACTGATAAACAGATGTGGGAAAGACACAGATCAACTTTAGAATTTTAAATATACCTGTTTACTGGGAACCACTAAAGTAGAAGAAATCATATGCAAAATTTCTAAACCAGTAGAATTGATATAAAAATGTTGGGATGGAGGGTTCTAGAAACATTAAAAAAATGTGTTTGAAGAAAAATTAGAAAAAGAAATAAAAATGGCTCTAGTAATTATAATGACATTTAGGTCAACTATGCATGCAAAGACTTCTAATAAAATTGTTTTACGAAATGCAACCATGGAAAAAGCAATATATTTAAATTATGCTATTATTTTATACAAAATATAATTTAAAAATATGTGTGTAATTAAATTCATAAATTAAATATGTTATTTTGCCAATAAAAACACACCAAAGCCAAGTCAACTCCATTTGTTATTATAGTCCAAGACCCCATTCGTTTCTCTTCTGAACTCATTCTTTTTCCATTACCATCCTTGGTCTTTACCTCCTCACTTATTTTCAGACCTGGTTTTCACTTACCTTTTAACTTGTTGATTAATCTGAGTTTTGGATTGGTTCTTGGCACTGTGAAGATTCAGGTTTTCAGTCAGATATACGGATCACCCACTGTTAGTGAAGATCTATTTTATATCTGTTTCTAGAATTCAAGCTCTCAGCCAACATACTCAAGGTTATAGGATATGGGGAAAAAATCCGTTTTTATTGGGCCATAATGGTGCTAAAAGGAACTGGCTTTAGGATCAGAGTAGTTTGAATCCAAAGAGAGATATGAGGCATACATTAAGAGGTTAGGAAGAAAGAGTGTCCAATAGAAATATGGAAAAAGACATTAACAGGTAACTTCGAAAGAAGTCATACAAAGGGCCAAAGTACATATAAAAATACTGTCAACCTCTTTAGAGATTTTTAAAACTACAAATTAAAATAAGACTGGTCATCTTTTACCCTCTTAGATTGGCGAAAGTTAAAAATAATGGTAGCTATACTTCGGGTGAGCATAGCATAATGTATGTTGAATCACTATTTTGTACACCTGAAACTAATATAACATTTGTGTGTCAACTATACTCAATTTTTTTAAAAAATGCAATTGCTCCTATTCTGTTTTGACAAGGCATGGAATAGGCACTGTCATGTACTGGCCAGTAGCAACTAGCTATTTACTGTAGGTGATTGTTTCCTCCAATGTAAATATCTGGGTAATGTTTATCCATTTGTACATAGTTGTAATTTGCCTAGGTTCTTGATAACATATGGCAGAAATAAAATATGTAACTTTTTTTTTAAGTTTATTTATTTATTTTGAGAGAGAGTGTATAAGCAGTGGAAGGGCAGAGTCAGAAGGAGAGAGAGAATCCCAAGCAGGCTCAGCACTGTCAGCACAGAGCCCAATGCAAGGCTGAAACTCATGAACTATGAGATCATGACCTCAGGCAAAATCAAGAGTTGGCTGCTCAACTGACTAAGCCACCCAGGCGCCCCAACATATGTGACTTCTAGGCCAGGTCTATATCATCTCTTGTTCTCCTCTTCCCATTTCCAACATACATACATATGTACCCACTCTCTTTCTTCCCTAACTGCTGGCTGCGTTTAGAAGTTCAGGAGGACTTTGGGAGCCATATCTTGGAAATTGGCAGACTCCATCAGCCTGGGTCTCAATGTCTGCATGGACTTCCACTTTGAAATCCACCACTAACTGAAGCTATATAAGTAAGAAATAATTTCCCTCTTGTTAAGCCACTGAGATTTGGGTTTATCAAACATTGCCTTAAAAAAATTCATACACTATAGGTGGGATTTTAGCTTTACAATAATATAAAGGGTATTCTGGCAATGTACATGCCACTTAACCCAAGAATTTCACATATAGATATTGATCCTAAGGAAATAATCAGATAAAGGTAAATATGTATGTATAAGGATATTAATTTAAACATTGTTTATAATAGCAAAAAGAAAAAAAGAGAAATTAATTAAATCCCATAGAGAATTGACTAAAATATCACTGCATAAAAATAATGGATATTTCTTCATTCATTTACTTAGCAAATTTTCAATATATGTCATGTGACACCTGTGATGGATACTAGGCAACATAGTGGGAAAAAATCAAGGTACCTGCCATTGGGAAACTTAAAGTTTAGAAAATTAGACAGACATTTACGAGGTAATTTTCATTTTGAATTATAGTAAGTTGTCACAAAGGAAAAGTATGGGGTGCTATGAAAGCATATAATAGGAAATATATAACCTAGGCTGTTGGTCAGGGAAAGCTTCCTATATTAACAAATATGTCATAACATATAGCAATGATGAATAAAAATCATCAGATTTTCCCAATATTTCCTACCCTTAACCAACCAAAATGCTTTTAACTTACTTGAATATATAAAGTTCTAATGATAGGGATGAAATAATCAAATGTTTACTTGTAATATTTCATGTATTAATTTAATCACAGATGTTATAATGTATTCTCTAAAATAATAAACTACATTATGAATATTGCTTTGTTCTACTTATTCATGGAAAACCAAGTCATACTGACTGCGATTGAATTCTGGCTCTATCACTTAATAGTTGTGACCTCGGACAAGTTTTGTCACCTGTCAAATGGTGATAATAATAGCTACAACTTCTAGGGTTTGGTGGAGATTTAACTTATAAAAAATAAATATTTAGGACTACTGTCTGGCACACAGTAATGCCAAATAAGTGTTAGCTATCACTATTGGTTTCTGGAAATGCATCTTACACCCTAATGTCGAGGTTATCAATAGAGACACATAGGAAATCATCTGACAAGCATCTTCGTTTTTGCCTAAATTATGTGAGATTATTTTACAACTGCAAAATGCTATCACTGGGATTTTTATTCCAAGTAATAAATACCTATTTGCATACCATTCAGCTAGCCTTAGTTCATTTATCTTGCAAGATTACACTCATTATCTGCATAATGAAGCAAGTTACTAGTTTGCCCTTTCTCTTCTGTCCCCTTCTTTCTTCCTCCCTTTTTCCCCACTCCCTTTTCATTTTTTTAAATGTAATGTTTATCAAAGTACGAGCTGTTCATTGTATCTAAAGGTAAATATTACCAACATACTTTTTTTTTTTAATAGAAGTCCCAGGCTTCACTCCTCTTCACTTGTCCTAACCCTTCCCAAGTACCGTGTATCCTGAGTCTACTCCCTGGAATAACTCCCCACAAACTTTTCCTTCATTTAGCAGTTTCCTTCCCCACTTTGGTACTTGATGTCTTACTTCTAACAACATGATTATATTGTTTTTTTTCTTTTTTCAACTTTAGACATTATTTATTGACTTCCTACTACTGAAGAGAACATTAAACTCTATTTTACAAATTGCCCTACCAATCTATGTTTCCTCTGCTTGCATAATTCCTAAGTTGCATAGCTACCAACAGTTTTAAGTGAATAGTCAATGGGTATATGACCATACAATCATTGTTCGTATCTGAGCCACTTAGAGTATTAAAATTATATTTCCTACACTGTAAAAATGAATTTTTTTCTTGGAGTAATCATTGATTTCAATTTTATTTTTCCTGATTTTTCCAGTGATCAGATCTTAAATCAGACCCAAACCTCCATCAAAAGTATAACATTTATTTCAATATAATGACATCAAGTAATTAATATGTCAGCTTACCAAATGTTCCAATATGAATTGGCTCAATGTACCCTTAGTGATCATTTTCAGACACACACAAGGAAGTTTAAGTTGTACTTTTTGTGTCCAACCGAAGGAATTTTTACCTGCCACAAAGATTTTTCTCTTAGACCTTCTTTTAGAAGGTTTATAGTTTCAACTTTTATAATCAGGTCTTTGAATCATTCTGAATTAATTTATGAATATAGTATGAGGTAAGGACCAAATGGTTTCACTAGAGAATTCTATCAAAACTTTAAAGAAAAATTAACTGCAATTCCACACGATGTTTTCCACAAAATAGGAGTAAACACTCTCCAATTCCTTTTATAAAACTCAAATTTCCCTGATACCCAAACCAGACAAAGACAACACAAATAAAACTACAGAACAATATCTCACATAAAAGTAGACACAAAAGTCCTTAACAAAATACTAGCAAATAAAAATCAGTAACCTATAAAAAGGATTGTACACCATGACAAAATGGGGCTTATTCCAGGGATAAAAAGCTGGTTTAATATTAAAAAAATCAATCATATAAACTAAACCAATTTCTTCTAATATTTATTTACTTATCTTCTAGTGACTTTTTTTAAATTTTTTTTAATGTTTATTTATTATTGCGAGACAGAGAGACACAGAGCATGAGCAGGGGAGGGGTAGAGAGAGGGGAGACAGAATCTGAAGTAGGCTCCAGGCTCTGAGCTGTCAGCACAGACTCAGAGATTGATGCAGGGCTCGAACTCAGAAACTGTGAGATCATGACCTGAGCCGAAGTTGGTTGCCTAACCAACTGAGCCACCCAGGCACCCCATCTAGTAACTTGACTCTTAACTCAGAAGAATTTTATATTGGTTTGAAAAGGGCATATATCTAGGATTTGCAATGTAACTGCTCACTTACTTAAGAGATGATTTTTATTTGTCCAGAAATTTGGACATTCCAACAGGTCAATGTAAGAACTAAAGACAAAGCAAAAACTAAAAGAAGTTAAACAAAAAGTATCGAGATGAGGTCATATGTCAAAAAGATATGTTCCATTTTGCAAGGTCATTTTTAAGAAAAGGACTGAGACACTGAATTACAATGAGCAGAGGACAACTAGGAAGATAATACGTGAACTACATTTCATGAAGTTCATCAAAGGAAACTGGGTTGCTTAACTTAGAGAAGATCTAAGGAAGCCATGAGCAATGTTTTCAGATACCTAGAACAGGGAGTGTTTTGTGGTCCAGAGCCACAACTAAAACAAATGAATGGAAGTGAAAAAGAAAAAGATTTCATGTAAAATACAGCAAAATCTTTCTAATAATTATAACTGACAAAAATTTATTTGAGTTAGTGAGTTTTGTATATATAAAAGTACTCAAGAAAATTCTGGCAAAACAGAGACATGGACGTTATAGTGGGATTTACTCTATGGGTAGGAGGTTGAGCTGGCTGACATCCTAACATCCCTTCCAACACAAAGATTCTATGATTTTAGGGGAGCAAGGAACTAGATGAGCTATTTTGAACTTCACTGACAAGTCTTAAGCACTGTGTCTAGCCTAAATTGTCCTGTTGCTTAATGTAAATGGCTTCAATTAGCTAATGCAGAGATGAGGTTTGAGTGATAAATGTTCACATTAACATGATTCGAGATATGATCTTGACAGTTCTGCTAGACTGGTCTGCCGAAAAGCACTTCAGGAGCCCTACAAATAGCTCTCATTATTTTTCTCCATTTTTTAATGATGTTTATTTTAATTTTTCAGAATTCTGGGATCTGTAATTACCTAGGGTTTATATGGCAGTGAACAGCTAATTACTCTTTTTTTTTTTTTTTAAGGCAAATGATTCAGATTCTTTAATATATCCATAGCTTACTTCTGGTGCCAGGCCAAGTCATGGGGTTCTCGCTTAAATTATAGCTTCACCTTTAATGGTGCTAATGGTTGTACCATTCCTTCAGCTGCCTCCTCCAACCTGCCAGGTTTAGTGTGTCAGTTAAATCAGCATCACACCCACCAGAGAGATGGGCTGGGGTACTAGTTCAGGAGTCAGTCTTGTAGAAAGATTAGTTTTGACCGATTCTCAGTCACAAGTCCCAGAACAAACATAGTCAAGTCTTAACCCCATACTTTCTGATATGTAGCCTACATTTAAATAAATCTCAAAATTAAACGGGGATATATTCTAAATTAAATAAACTTGATTTAATTTACTCCTTAGGAAAGAAAACGATTAGCTATTATTTCCATTTTATACATGTGAAAAGTGAAGTTCAAAGGGTTGCATAACCTGTCTCTGAACACATTGCTGGCAAGAAGCAAAGCTGAAATTTGAACCCAAATGCCTCATCCAAAGCACATTTCCCCCTGAGATCATGGAGTTCTAGAATTATGGCAAGGTGGGAATAAAAGAGATACAATGCTTTTCAACTCATCATAATTTGCCTGTGGCACTACCAGCATACAACCTCTGTGTGTGTGTGTGTGTGTGTGTGTGTGTGTGTGCAATAACATCACTGCTGTGATATACTTTTTATTATAAGGAATACTATTTCTGGTTATATTAATACTTGTACCTTCGGCACCTGTGTTTTTGTTGCTGTTGTTGTTTTGCACCTCAAGAGCAATGTATAATCAGGACTTAATTAAGAATATTTCCTTCATGCTGGTATAGCTTAAGATATGAACCCATGCTTAACTGATATAAACCACCTCCAAGTACAAAAGCCTTAACTATCTTTCTCTTTGTTGAAATCTTTTTATAGATTAGGCAGAGAAAGAGACAATGGAAACCAATACTTGAGTTATATATTTCTTAAACCCCTTTCCCTATTTCACTAATCAGTTGTCATAAGATGACAGCTGGAGAAATGTCCCCCAAGAAGGATGGAGCAAAGGCAGTGTAGCAGGTAATTAGACTGTGGCTTGGAAGTAGGGTGTGTTTCTAATAAGACAAGTGATCAGAACATGCAATGGAATCAAGAGATTGCCACCACTTGAGTCCAGAAGAATTAAATGGCATACTGGTTGTGACTGGCTGCTTTCTTTGACCTGACCTCCATTTATCCCTCATCTTTCATACTACTCTCTCCTTTGTATCCAACTTTCCTGCTACCCTAATCTGTTTGCATTCCTGGAACACAATTCTTTTTTTTTCTTTTCTGTCTTTCATTTGTTCTTCCTTCTTCCCTTCTTCCTTCCCTCCCTCCCTTCCCCACTCCCCTTCCCTCCTTTCTTCCTTCCTTCCCTCCTTCCTTTCCTTTCCTTCCATCTTCCTTCCTTCTTCCTTCCTTCTTCCTTCCTTCCTTCCTTTCCTTTCCTTTCCTTTCTCATCCTTTCCTTTCCATTCCTTTCTTTTCCTTCCATCTCCTTCCTTCTTCCTTCCTTCCTTCCTTCCTCCTTCCTTCCTTCCTTCCTCCCTTCCTTCCTTCCTTTCTTCCTTCCTTTCATGGTAACAGTTAACATGAGATCTACTCTTTTAAATTTTTAAGTATCCATACAGTGTTATTAACAATAGGCACAATGTACAGCAGATCCACAGAATGTACACATATTTCATAACTGAAATAATACTCTTTAAACAGCAACTCTTATTTTCCACCATCCTCAGTCCCTGGCAACCACCATTCCACTCTCTGATTCTTTGAGTTCGACTATTCTAGTTACTTTATATAAGTAGAACCATGCAGTATTTGTCCTTCTGTCCCTGACTTATTTCACATTACATAATGTCCTCAAAGTTAATCCATGTTGTTGTATATGGCAGGATTTTATCCTTTTTTAAGGCTGAATAACATTTCATTGTATAGATATACCACATTTTTTTATCCAGGGATCTGTCTTTCAATAGACATTTAGGTTTTTTCCACATATTGGTTATTATGACTATTGTTGCATTGAACATGGAAGTGCAAATACATCTTTAATATCCTGATTTCAACTATTTTGGATATTCAGAAGTGGAATTGCTAGGTAATGCGGTAGTTCTATTTTAATTGTATGGAAATTTCCAAATGGTTTTCCATATGGCTATACTATTTTTCGTTCCATCAACAGTGTACAAGGGTTCCAATTTCTCCACATCCTTGTCAAAACTTATCTTTTTTTTTTTTTATGTCAGACATCCTAGTGGGTATGAGGTGATATTTAATTGTGGTTTTGATTTGTATTTCCCTGATGATTAGTGATGTTGAGTATCTTTTCATGTGTCTGTTGATTATCTGTATGTCTCTTTGGAAAAATGTTTATTCATGTCCTTTGCCCATTTTTAACCTAGTCATTTGGTGTTCTTTTGCTATTAGGTTGTAGAAATCCAATATAGATTTTGAATATTAACTCCGGATAAGATATATGATTTGCAAATATTTTGTTTCCATTTCATAGGTTGCCATTTTACTCTGCTGATTGTTTCCTTTGCTGTGCAGAACCTTTTTTAGTTTGATGCAATCCCTCTGGTCTATTTTGTTTTTATTGCCTGTGATTTTAGTGTCATATCCAAGAAATAATTGCCAAAACCAATGTCATGAAGCTTTTTCCTATGTTTCCTTCTAGTAGTTTTACAGTTTCAGGTCTTACATTTAAGTCTTTAAATTTGTGAGTTGATTTTTTATGCGGCATAAGATAAGGGTCCAATTTCATCCTATTCATGTTGAACTTATTCATTAATTCATTCTATGCTTTCTGTTGGTATCGATGCACTAGAGAAAATAGCTACCTTTCCCAGTCTTCATGGACTGATCTTATCCAGAAGATCCTCACCAATCAGCTTGAGGCCTCTCAAATCTGCTCCATGTATGCATCTTCTCTGGACTAATGTGTATAAGTTACCAATTAGATGGATTTGCTAGTTTTTCTTTTTTCTTTTCAAGAATTCATAATTTCTTCCTCCCTTTGGTGACTTGTCTACTGTGCCATGCATCTTCTGGAGCAGTAGCATTTCCCAAGTAATTTTGTTTTATTCTTAGTTGCTTCCCGGGATCTAGAGAATGCTGGGTTTGTCCACTCTCTGAGACTGAAGCCAGCCCCATGGGCAGCCACCTGAAAAGTCTGAACACTTGGCATATGTTTCAATCTTCTTTTTCCCTCCCCAGAGAGAAGCCAGAGAATGGGAGTCTTGCCAACCATTTTGCACTGAGTTGGGGAGAGAAGCTCTGGCAGAGGATTGTGTACTAGCCCAAACCTTCACCTTTGCTCTCAGTGGTCCTCAGTCACCTAGGCTATGCCAGATCCAGTCGCTACTCTGAGACAAGTGAGACAGAAGCCAGTCCTCTGATGGCTCCTTGGAAATGTTGGAACATTGGATGCACAGCTATACTCTTTCTCTTCCCAAGTAAAATGTGGGATCCAGGATTTTTAACTCTCTTGCTCTCTACTGAGATTACAGGAAGATCTATATTGAGTGTTTGCATGGTAGTCCATTGCTGTATTTGTTCTCAGGAGCCTCCAACCATCTAGAGTATACCAGGTCCTGTCAGAACTCTGAGACAGGCACAACAGAGCCAATCCCTTGGACAGTTCCTGGAAACTTTGAAACATTGGACACATGGTCCAATTATTTCCTTCCCTGAGGAAAAGATGAGATCTGGGTTTTTCACCCTCTTGCTTTGTGCTGAGCTTGGAAGAGGGGCTATGGCAAGTATTTACATGCTATTCAAACCACCATTTTTGTTCTCAGAGGTTCCCATTATGGGATCCTTTCTTGTCAGCACTGAGATTCAGGCTAGACAGAAACCAGTCCCTTGGGCAACCCCCCAAAAAATCAGAATATTGGGCATATGGTCCAGTTCTTTCTTTCTTTCCCTTCCCAGGGAAAATCTTGGGGCTGGAGGTTTCCTCTCTCTCATACGATGCTGTGCTGGGGGCTGGTGGGAGGTAGGGAGAGGTGAAAGATTATGGTGAAAGAGTATCTTAGCTTGTCCTACCAGATTCAGTGTGGTTGGTTTCATGCTTGCCCAGGGTGCAGGAGCTTTTCAGCTGGTTTCTGGATTTGCCATAGTGGAATTTGGTTGGTGTATTATTGTTCAGTCAGGGTTCCCAGGGGAGAAGGAGGCTCCAGGTCTTCCTGTTTTTCCCACTTATTGACCTCACCACCCTGGAACACAATTCTTTCTCTTACTTCAGTGCCTTTGTACATATTGTTCCTTCTGTTGAGAAGGAAACTCTCTCTCCCTTTTCTGTCAAATATTCAAATATATTTTAAGACTATGCTCTGATAGCACGTACTCCCTTACCCCTAGTCAGATTTATATGTCCCTCCTTTGCATTCTGGTAGTGCCCTATGCTTACCTTCAAAATGCACTTAGAATATTGTATCATAATTATTGTTGTACTGCTATGCTTTTACCCATCAGACATTAACCTTATTTTTGTTTCCCTAGAACCTAGCATGACCCGGAACACAGTGGGAAAAACAAACAAGGGATAGTGGAAAGATCTGTCTTTTAAATACATCCTTTTCTTTGTAAGAAACAATAGCCTGAGAGACCATAAATGTGAATTTTAGCCACAGCAATGCCACTAACTAGCTGTGTAAACTTGCATGTAGTCACACTCGATGTTACTCTCCAGCTGTAAAATAAGGTTTGTTTGACTAGATCATGATTGGTCAACATTTTTGGCTGGCAGCAACACTTCCTTTTTTCAGTGAAATCATGCTATGAAGCTCAAATAAAACACCGGAGTTATTCTGCATGAAAAAAGGAGACTATCTGGAACTCTGCCATTTAATCTCCTCTTTCCCACTGTGCCACCCCACCTGCTCCATCCTAGGAACACAGCTTGAAAACCATAGAACCAGGTGATCTATAACATTCCAACCATCCAAAATACTCTTGGATTATTCGCACATTGAATTGCACTGACCTCTTCCTCACTGCTATACCCCTTTCCCAGGCCCTGGGGTACACATCTCTATCCTCACTGGTTTTTATTTTTGTAAGCCCAACTAACAGATTAAGGAAATCAAGTTATCCCTGAAGTCAATAAGCTTTGTTTTGGCATTCAGAATATTTGTTGGCTGGTTTACCAATGTCTGTAATCTATCCTATTAATGAAGAGAAAGAGTGGCATGTGTATCTTGGCTTTGACATAGAAATATCATTTTAGAATATTGTGTGGGATCAAGGCATATAGTGTTGACCAAGAGCCAGGGACAGATCACAAATTTTTGATCCTATATGCATAGTTTTTAATTTCTTGTGGTTTCTAAAAGGTGCTAAATAAAATTATTATTGACCTGAGCAGTCAATTAAATTTTGGCACAGAAGAAACACCAGTTAATTCTTTGGTGATATGGGGGAATAATTAAAATAGAGTAATTTGAGATCTCTGTTTTTAACTTGCATCTAGTTGGTGGTTTGATTTATAGGAAAGATAAGATTATTTAACAATTCACTGGAGACCAACATAAGTGACTATAAAATTCTACCTTTTTTAAAGCTACAATATGTATGACTGTCAATTATATGATGGAGCATTTATCAATCTTCTTCTAAGGATCAAACTTCATATATATATCTGATCACTTCTAGTCCCTACAGCCTCATGATGTTAGTACTATTATTCCAAAGTTATAAGTAAGGAAACTTAGAGACATGTTTAAGAACTTACCAAAGTACACTTGTAAGTATGGTATATGTAATAAAACTGTTTGTTCTGGGAGAATGAAAAAAATTGGAAATTTTATATCAAGATAAGAGGTTAACACATACACTACCCAATCATAATGAAGCAATAGGTAGTGGATTTGCCCTCTTATGGTATACAACTAGAAAAGTGGACCAACTCTATGAACCACTGCTTTCTAAACATCAAGCAGCAGGCAGCACAGGGCTGTGACCCTTAATAAAGGGGAACACACAAGGTAAGTCCTGCAAGTGTCTAAATTTTCTGTGTCACTACATTTCTATCTCACTAGATTTTCTATATCATTACAGGAAGGAGGAGCCCAAACTCAATAATGGTCTTTCTGAAAGGAGATAGAAATCAGAATTTGGGAAGCTGAAGCACATTTCAAGATAAATTCCAAGATAAATAAAATTGAGTTATTCTGAGAAAAACTCAATGAATCCTCATGGATTCCCCTTCAATCTGGCTGAACATGAAGCAGCACATGCATAATGTGAGAATATATGAAGCTAAACAAAGAATAGCTATCATGGAAAGAACAATTACCACAAGGCTGTAAATTGAACACTTTTTCAGTGCTCAAAAAGGGCAGAAAGACTTTCAAGTTCTAACCATCTAGAGTGGAGAGACCTTGTTGAACAACTGGAACTCTCAGTAGAGACCTTAAAAGGGTCATGTTTGATAGAAAATCTGAACTAAGCTAAGAGTAAGAAATACTTTTGGTCACCTTTTTAAAATCTTAAAAATAAGACTCAAAAGAATCAAGCTGATTTGCAAGCTGATCTTGAAACCAAAGCCATCAATCTTTAAAGAATGACAAGAAAATTCACACTCTCAACAAAGCTATATCCATAAATTTATCATCTAATAAGAAAAAATTATACTACATTTGAAGAAGCACAGGAAAATTTTACCCGTACCATGGAGAAAATAGAGTCAATAGAAACAGATACAGAAATACAAGCACTGAAAAATTTAGCAAATAGAGACTTTAAAACACTATTATAAATATAAATAAAGAGTTCCAAAAAAAATTTGAACATAATAGAGAAATGGAATACATAAAAAAGAATACCTACAGTTAAAAAATATATAATAGCTGGAAAAAAATTAAATTACTGAATGGGATTAACAACAGGGCAGATACTGCAAAAGAAGAGTGGTGAACTTGGAGACACAGCAATAGAATATATCTAAACTGAAGCACACACACACACACACACACACACACACACAGTTGAAAAAATGATAAAAGCTACAGTGATGTAAAGGACAATATTAAGTATACTAGAGTATATTTAATTGAAGTCCCAGAAAAGAAAAGGGGATGGTCAGAAAAAATCATTTGAAAGAATAATGGTTAATTTTTTTAATCAATTTTATAAAACCACATATTCAAGAAGATTAAAAAAAAAACTAACAGACAAACACAAAGAAGGACAAATGATAAGAAAATTACACAAAGGTATATCATAATCAAAATGCTGAAAAGAGGGGCACCTGGGTGGCTCAGTCAGTTGGACATCACTCTTTGGCTCAGGTCATGATCGCCTGTTCCATGAGTTCAAGCCCCATGTTGGGCTCTGTGCTGACAGTCCAGAGCCTGGAGTTTGCTTTGGATTCACTCTCTTCTCCTCTCTCTCTCTCTCTCTGTCTCTCAAAAATAAGTAAACATTTAAAAAAAATTTAATGCTGAAAAGAGAAAAAATATTTAAAGCAGCCTGGAAGGGGGTTGGGAGAAAGACACATGAGAACAAGTGTCTTATAACTTTTCTTCAGAAAAGAGGGAAAAGAAATGAGGACAATTGGGACACATAGAAAACAACTAGCAAGATAATACAATTTACAAATACTTATATTAAATGAAAATTATCTCAATCTGTAATTAAAATGCAAATATTGTCAGGCTAGATAAAAAGGCAATATTCTAAATTGTCTCTAAGAAATTCACATTTAATAGATTCACCAATTAAAAGCAAAAAAAAAAAAAAGAGTAAAAGATATACCATGCAAACATCAAGAAGATATAATAGTCTTTTTTTTTTTTTTTTTTTTGAGACAGAGAGAGACAGAGCATGAACGGGGGAGGGGCAGAGAGAGAGGGAGACACAGAATCGGAAACAGGCTCCAGGCTCCGAGCCATCAGCCCAGAGCCTGACGGGGGGCTCGAACTCACGGACCGTGAGATCGTGACCTGGCTGAAGTCGGACGCTTAACCGACTGCGCCACCCAGGCGCCCCTATAATAGTCTTAATGTATATGTGCCTAATAACAGAACTTCAAAATACATAAAGCAAAAAGTGAGATATAAAAAGATAAATGAGTATTTATTTTCTCTACAATTATAGTCAGACATTTCAACATGTCTTCTCTCAATAACTAATAGCACAAATAGACAGAAAATCAGTAAAGATATAGAAATCTTGAACAACACCATCAACCAAATTCACCTAATTGACATTTATAGAACACTACGCCAATATAATGTAGAATAGACATTCTTTTCAAATGCACTTGAAACATTCATGACAATAGACCATATACTGGGTCCCCCCAAAAAAAGTGTAAATAAATTTAACAAACCAAAGTCACAGAGTATCTTCTCTACCACAACATGATTAAACTATAAGTCATTTTCAGAACAGTATCTGGAAAATCCTTAAACATTTGGAAATTTGTCTGAGGCAAATGCCTGTGAAAAAAGTCTAATCATCTAGGGGGCAATTTGTGTTAATTTCACCTTCCAGAGTCTAAAAATTCCCAACTAAGAATGATCCCTTTTTCTGATTGTCACTTACTATGCAACAGCTGATTTCCATGTGCAGAAAACTCAAAAACTTTATCCATCCACACTACTGTCTCAGAAAATACTAGCCCACTAAGAACTGGAAAGGCAACTGGATATTTTATTTTTATTTGAGGAATAAGTTACAATGTTAAGAATGTAACAAAATCAATGCAACTTGCTTCATTCTATCTGAACATATCCCACTTTGGCTCAACCTGCAACAACCACTGCATATATCATCCTCCCTGAGGGCCTATGAGTACTCACCCATCAGGCCCTGTCGGCCATTCAAAGATGAATGACACATAGTCTCTAACCTCAAGAAGCTTGCAAGTTACTTTACCTAAATCCCCTAAATTAACAGGGTATGTTCACATAGTAAAGGCTACTGCCACATTGTGAAGCATTCAGTTTTCCTGTGGCTTTGCTAGTCAGAGCAAAAGGACAAAAGGAAACAGAGCAAGCAAGGGAGACCCAGAAGCTCCTTTTCTTTTTATAGATGTCAATTCAGTACTCCAAAATTCTGAATTTCTAAGAGGTTGATAAGCTGTTGGTTTTATAGTAAAAGGACATGGATAGACTGTCAGATATTTTCCCCTTCCAGGTAAAGAAGGTGAACCATGAGTAGTGGTGATAATTCCACATTTTTATACATGCCACTGGTTCTGAGATTATTACCAATCTTAAAGAACAAAATTTGAAAAAATGGTGACCTTCCAAAACTTTCAGAAAAGAATGATGTGTATTCGAGAGATATTAGCAGCTATACTCAACAGTGCTATTTTAGAGAAATATTGACAGTTCCTCTAATATTAGCAGTTATATCTCCCATCTACTGGAATCTGTTTTCCAGGTTGAGAATGTCTAGGGGCTTGACTCATGATTCCATGGCTCCTAAAAGAGCTTACTCTTTTTCATTGGTTTTCTTTTTTTTCTCTAATGCAAAAGAGATTCCAGAAATAGAATCCAGAAAGATTCCCTTACTAATCTAAGAAGTGAGACTTTCAGAGACAATGTATTTTGACAGCACCTGAATTTTAGGAAGATGAACAGAAAGCAAAGAGAATAAAAGCCCCCTTTTATCTTTTTTTTTTAAAGAATTGTTTTAAAATTATTGAACAGTCTTTTTTTTTTCAAGCTTCTCTGTGCTGTATTTATACCATGAGTCATTGTTTATATAATTTAATTAACATTGGCCAGTGCCTGCAAACTAAAACACTGTCTTAAAGCATTTGCTTGAAAAGTCTCCTTGTCCCTGAGCTGTCATTTCTTAGCATGATGGATAATGGATAGAAATAATTACCCTGAACAAGGCTAGACAGCTTAAATGATTAGAGTTTCAAAGAATTAGCAGCCCTAGCTAAACATCTTATTTTTCAAGATGCATTATTAAGGGAAAATACCATAGGGACTGTGATGAATCTGAAAACCTTCTTAAAACTGTGCCATTGTCTATGACAGGTAAGTTTATATCAAGTATATTTGCAGAGACTCTTTTAAATCAGCCTGCCATCTAATACCTCATAAATCCCTCTACCAAAGTGACTTGAAATACTTTTGAATGTCAAGCATCAATGCAAGACATAGTTAAGTGGAAATATTGAGGCTTGGTATATACATTCCAGGGCCTTCATTAATCCCTCACAGACATCTTCTGTAGACCTAAATATTCAAAGTTTTCCATTTGTTTCATTTTTTAAAAATAATGTTTAGTATTATGCCACAACTAGGATTGCCATTTCCCAAAGCAGGACCATTCTCTTGGCTCTCATGGCATTACCTTCTGTGCTGCCGCTTGGAAGGATTTACCACCTTTACTTTATTAGAGCATTTTTATTGCTCAATAAAATTTTTTACTTTTATGTCCAATATTGTAAATGGTGAGAAGATGATGGAAAACTTTGAGAACAATCAAATATCTAAGGAAGTAACCAAATCGATTTAATAAAAGCCACATTCTTTTTAAAACTATTTCTTTCTCAGACACACAATGAGCAGAGCCACCCAGGGACATTTGTGCTGATGTGTCTTCACCCTTTGCTAGGGAAAAGAAGAGACTCGGTTTCTTGCCTATGGTCAAGAATAAGTCCTCTCCAGTCTTTTACTGGCATTCAGTTTCAATCCCATCCCACTGAAAACATTTAACAAACATTTGCCAGGAATTTGAGAAACAAACATTAAGGCCATTTATGGAAGATGAGTCGTACATGTGTAGGGGGCCCGTGATAACCATCTACTTACTACTTATGTGACAGAGTTCGTGTTTCATCTGGAGAAGATAATATTTTTTCACACTGATGACTTCAGAGTCTAATGAGATTACATATATGAAAACACTTAGCACAGTATTTAGCCCATCACAGGCAAAAACAGAAAAAAGAAATGTATGCTCACATTTTGTAATGAAGGGTATGTGATTAACAAATATGAAACATCTCATTTGACATATAAAGGAGGCAAAGAAGAATTCCAACAGGCAAACACTATTTAGGGACCATTCTTTCTATACTTTCTTCCATCTCCTAATGCCAGATGTACTTACAAGAACAGTTAATGACTTTATAATCCCCTCTGATAATCAACTCTATTTCATCACTAAGATCAGGTTTTGCTTGATACAACCATGCCTGTTATTTCAAAATTACTTCTTGCCGATTCATCTTCCTCCAGTAAAATTCTCCTTCCCTTAGAACAATGATTCTCAAATTTGGCTGCCTATGTAACTAACTAGGGATCTTACAAAACAAACAAATTAATTAAAACAAAACAAAAAAACCGATGCCAAGATCCCACAGAGATTCAAATGTCACCGATCCGGGGGAGAGCCTGACCATGCGATTTTTGAAAGCTCCCCCAGTGATTCTAATGTTGACCTGAGGTTGAGAACAATGCCTTGAAATTGAAGGTTAGGAAAGCAATCTATGGCTAACATGAATGGTTTTCACACAGGAAACCACATCTGAACTTTTTTAGAAATACAGATTCCAGAGCCTGTCTCAGACCTACTGGATCAGAATTTGTGGGAGTGGGTCCCAGAATACACATTTTTAGCATATCTCCCAGGTGATTCTCACAGAGTTTGCACAGCACCAAAACACAATGAAATCTGATTATGCTCTGTGACCTCAATGTGAGTCATACCTGTTACTCATCCCTGGTGCTTGGTCCCTCCTCTCCAGCTGCTAGCTGCTGAAAGTAGTGTATAGGCAATGGTTTTCCAAGAAAGTCAACAAAATATTATTAAACATTAACTGATACTTACAAAATGTTGGGGCGCCTGGGTGGCTCAGTCAGTTGAGCGTCCGACTTCGCTCGGGTCACGATCTCACGGTCCGTGAGTTCGAGCCCCGCATTAGGCTCTGTGCTGACAGCTCAGAGCCTGGAGCCTGTTTCAGATTCTGTGTCTCCCTCTCTCTCTGGCCCTCCCCCCGTTCATGCTCTGTCTCTCTCTATCTCGAAAATAAATAAATGTTTAAAAAAAAAATGCTTACCAAACTGCAGGGACAGTGATAAGAAATTTGTATGCATTATCTTATTTGAATCCACACAACAAAGCGGTGAACTGGGCTCATTTCCTAGCTGAGGAGATGGTAGTTTGGAGGGGTAGTTTTCCCATGGTTATGCAAGTGGAAGAACTGGGCTAGACAACGAGGTCTAACATTAGACTTAGCACCTGTGATTTTGATTAACCTCCACATCAGTAGTTCCCAGAGTGTGGTCCACCAGTATCAGCATCATGTGGGAACGTGTTTGAAACACAAAATCTTAGGCCCCACCCCACACATAATGAATCAGAAATTCTGGGGCTTAGGCCCATCAGCCTGTGTTTTAACAAATGCTTCAGGTGGTTCCATTGCACGCTAATGTTTCAAAAGCACTGCTCTTCGCTATACCACTTACCCATTGAAACAGGAATCTCTTTCCCCAAGGCACTGAGCAGCATCTTTCAATCTCAGTGTCCTATAAAGTTCTCTGGGACTCTTCCTAGAAAATGAGGCAGGGCATGTCCTGCAGGAGGGTTTGGATTCAGCTGCAAGGGGAACAAATCAGACCCGTTAGGAGACAGATGAATGGAAAAGTGATTGACTTCACCAACAGCAGGAAAAGTAATAGGAAGATAGAATGCACTGCCTCTTCACCCTTGACTGGCTTTTTTCTCTACAACCACTGTTGGCTCCCGCTGACTCCAGGAATACTACAATTGAGACAGCACACACAACGGTAATTATTTTCTTATTGTCAATGACTTACCATTACTACAATACACAATAATAATCATGCACATCATTATAGAGGCTTTTAATTATTTAATTTCAACCTTAAATCTTTCTCATGTGTGTGTAGTCCTCACACAGTCTGAATGTCTCTCATTATTTAAAACAATTACAATGAGTATTGCTTCTGGGTTTGTTTGTGTGTGTGTGTGTGTGTACGTGTGTTTCTTTTCCATGCCCAAACAAGTCTAATCATTTTTTAATTTTTTTTAATGTTTAGTTATTTTTGAGAGAGAGAGACAGAGAGAGAGTGTGAGCAGGGGAGGAGGAGAGAGAGAGAGGAAGACAGAATTCAAATCAGGCTCCAGATTCTGAGCTGTCAACACAGAGCCTGACCCAGGGCTTAAACCCATGAACCGTGAGACCATGACCTGAGCTGAAGTCAGATGCTTACGACTGAGCCACCCAGGGAAACCACAAGTCTGATCATTTTAAATGCTTATGTGTGACATGTGTATAAATATCATCACTATATGTGCATGTTTTTCTCTTAGCTTGAAGTTACACAATGATATCTTTTGGCCTTATATAGTAAAGTCCCCTACCCTAGTAGAGATTGATGGATTTTCCATGTAGCTTGCAGAGAGCTGCTTTACTGCTACCGTGATAGCATAAAGCCAAATGGGTGGTGATATTTCAAGAGAGATGTGGGAGAGGACAGTTTGCACAGAGTAATGTATCTTGGAAAACTCCATTCTTGCCTCCCTCCCCAGTGTCCTTTTAATGATGAAGTCACTGAATAAGTCAAACATTCTAGGAGCATTTTAAATTTGTGTTTGTTAGTGGAACAGTTGATCAATACGAAATACAGGCAAAAAATGAAACCACAGACCTAAGGACAAATAAACCACAACTCACCAGTGGGTCAGATTTGCCTTCCTTTCTTCCTTCCTAATTAACCATGTGTTTATGGAATATATTCCAATGGAAAAAAGGCTGGATTTAGAGTGACTCAAATCAACATTTGATTCTCAGTTCCACCTCTAAGCCTGAGTGCAAGCTTGTTTGGACAATTCACCTACCTTCTCTGTGCTTTGCTTTCTTCATCTGTAAATAGAGATACAATGAGTTACTGAGAAAATAAGGTAAGTGAGTGTGCATGTCAAGTCTTAGCATAGTGCTTGGCCTACAACTCAACAAATAGATACCTTATTTATCTCTGCCCCTTCTACATAGTTCAACTGTGGCTCTATTCACACTAAGGATTCTCTTATGCTCTTCTTCAGAGGCCTCCAAGAGAATGATCAACACCACACTCTCCCTGACACATAATTCCCCATGGTATTGGGTAATTCTCTGAAAAATAGAAGAGAATGACCTCCTCAAGAGAATGTTGTTGCTTAGTAATGATTTGGGATGTCCCTCAAATATAGTCTCATTGTCTTCTAATTTGGAGCTGGCTGGAAAAATAAAGGTATTTCAGAGTACCAAAAAGATCCTGTATTCCCTTCCCAAGTTCTCTGTTATGGTATCTGATATCCTAATTCTCATGTGTTTCACAGGAGGGAACAGAGGTAAATAATGGCCAAATTATGGAAAGAGCTCAAATGTCCATTGATTGACAAATGGATAAAGAAGATGTGGTGTGCATAATTATATACATACACATACACACACACATACATATACACAGTGGAATATTACTCAGCGATCGAAAAGAATGAAATTTTGCCATTTGCAACAATGTGGATGGAACTAGAATGTATTATGCTAAGCAAAATAAGTCAGTAGCAAAAAGATAAATATCATATTATTTCCCTCATATGTGGAATTTAAGAAATAAAACAGATGAACATAGGGGAAGGGAAGAAAAAATAAGATAAAACAAAGAGGGAGGCAAACCATAAGAGACTCTTAAATTAAGAGAAAAATCAGAGTTGCTGGAGGGGTGTTGGTGGGGAGATGTGCTAAATGGGTGATGGGCATTAAGGAGGGCACTTGTTGGGATGAAAACTGGCTGTTGTATGTAAGTGATGAATCACTAAGTTCTACTCCTGAAGCTAATATTACACTACATGTTAACTAACTTAGATTTAAATAAAATTTTAAAAAAAGAAGTAAATAATGTGCCCCAACAGGCACAGTCTTGCTCAGCCAAGAAACTCAGGAGCTGAGTCTGAAACCTAAAAATCTACAAGATTGCATACTCTGAGGCTAGGACCTGAGCCCAAATTATTCTCAAGTAGAAATAGTTGGGTGTGTTAGGAAGGACTATTGAGCAGACAGCACTCACTGCACTTTCTGGCCATGTGATCTTGAAGCAATCTTGTTCAGAGTCTCTTTGAACCGTACTTTGCAATAATACTTGTTTGCACACGTTGTGAGGATTGAATCAAATGAGGAATCTAAAGCGTTCAGTGTGTAGAAGGTAGTCAACACCTGGAAACCATGAATATTTTTATTTAAGGGATTTTTCTCCCACTCTTTTATCTGTTACTAAGTCCCAACTTTGACCTGAGAAACAGAATTTAATTATCTTGTAAGGCACAATAAGCAGCCACCAGTCCATTTTACCCAACATGGAGCTCATTGTAAAATATTAACATTCACCCATATGTCCTTCAATAGGTGAATGGATAAATGATGCTACATGCAGATAATGCAATATTAGTCAGTACTAAAGAGAAATGAGTTATCAAGCCATGGAGGAAGCTTAAATGCATATTGTTAAGTGAGAGAAGTTAATATAAAAAGGCTACATACTATATGATTCCAACTACATGACATTCTGGAAAAGCAAAACTATAGAGACAGTAAAAAGATCAGTGGTTGCCAGGGGTTGGGGGAGACAGCAGCAGGGGGTTGAGTAGACAGAGCACAGGAAATTTTTAGGGCAGTAAAAATATATTGCATGATATCACAATAGTGGAATCATATCATTATACATTTGTCCAAATCCATAGAAGGTATAACACCAAGAGTGAATTCTAATGTAAGCTATGGACTTGGGGTGGTTATGATGTGTCAGTGTAGGTTCATCAACTGTGTCAAATATCATGTACTACTCTGGTGGGAGAAGTTGATAATGAGCAAGGCTATGTGTGTGTGAGGACAGAGGTACGTGGAAAATCTCTGCATCTTCCTCTTAATTTTGTTGTGAACCTTAAACCACTCTAAAATAATAGTCTTGATAAAGTGATAAAAAAAATAAAAAATAACACTCTGATCTTGGTTTAGTCCCACTGTTTGATACTATCTTTCTTTATCTAAAAAGTAGACAAATGTACCTAATGAATCTAATAGTCACACATCTTATTGTATATGTTTTGCAGCATATGTCACAATTAGAATAAATTCCGTACTTATTTAATTAATATCTGTGTCTCACATCAGAATCCAAATCTCCATGAGACACTATCTTGTTCATCCCAGCATCCTCTAGGATCTGATATAGTAGCTGGCACCTAGAATATATTTAATAACTCTTGTGAAATGAATCAATAAATATGACGTAGCGGTGACACAGAAATTAATTGTTCTTTCACTCAACTCTCTCATTTATACAATAAATATTTTTAAATGACTGATATGTACAAGACCACATGCTCTGTGGTTGGCAATGCTGTATTTTCCTGAGGTAATCTCATTCAGTCTTCACAAAACATTGTGGGGAGAATTTGCCATTAGGCCCATTTTACAGATAAGAAAAGCAGAACTGAACGATATTAAGGAATCTATTTTATGATCACACAAATGTCAGCGAAAAAGTGAGCTAATAAATCACTTTTTAAATGTCAAGGTATTAAGGTATTTTTATATTGTGATTATTATTGCACACACTATTTGAAGCACTTTGTAAGTATGAAGTTCACTTAATTCTTAGCAAAAAAAAAAAAAAATGCATTGAAGTGGTTACTGTCATTATCCATCATTTTCAGATGAGGAAACTTGAGACCAAAAAAAGGTAGATAACTTTTCCAAGGACATAAAAATAATCAGAGATTAAGCAATTTGTCTCTGAACTCAGTAGATGGTAGAGAGGCAGGGCTTAACCCCACAGACTCCATGAATTTAGCCATTATATACTACGATACTTCTCAGAAACCTAAACATGATTGCAAAGGAAACACCAAATGTTGTCGAGCCTCCTTTGGATGGAGTCAACTGAGCTAGTGAGGGGATGGCTAAAAACTAAAGTATGGTAGGATTGATGCCTGTATGATCTTTATGAAATTATTTGTTTCTCCTTATGAAATTATTTGTTATGTCTAAGTTAACACAATGATGTGCTACATTTGGTATATGCTCAATAATTTTTAACTATGTTATTATCAAAGTATACATTGTGAACTATAATCTGAGTCACAATCAAGAAATTCAAATAAAGGATAAATCAAAGCAATTGCTAATTATTCAGCTGGCCCTCTTTTCTTAGCATAACATCTGATATTCCAGAATAAGAGTTTCAACAAGAGTTGGCTTGGAATTTATCCTCAACAACTTCAGTTTAGTCCAGTTTGATCTCAGTACAGTAAACGTGTTATTCCCTTCATCTAAAAAGCAACCAAAATTGCTTGGAACTGGGGCTTTTAAAGGGAGGATTCATTGTGTAATATCATTACTGTTAAAAGTCAAGAGCTCAGGGGCACCTGGGTGGCTCAGTTGGCTGAGCGTCCGGCTTCAGCTCAGGTCATGATCTCACGGTTCGTGAGTTCGAGCCCACGTCAGGCTCTGTGCTGACAGCTTGGAGCCCGGAGCCTGCTTCAAATTCCGTGTCTCCCTCTCTCTCTGCCCCACCCCTGCTCACATTCTGCCTCTCTCTCTCTCTCTCTTAAAAAATAAAATAAACATTAAAAAATTTTTTTTAAAAAGGCAAGAGTTTATTTTTATAACTTTGAGGAAGGGCAGAAATTAGAATAAGAACCTCGAAATTCAAAACTAGTCTCTAGTTGAGAATAACCTCATCTTCCATCTTAAGATGCTGATTTTAGTTTATGAAGCCTCAGCAGTAAGAATACCCCAAAATATGGGTTGTGGGGTCTTACAACCTAAGGTTTGTCAGACTGAGGACCTCCCTACACCCTTGGAAAGAAAACTAGCTATAAAATCATGAAACTTTAACTGTTTTCAACTCTAAGCAGTTGTAAAATGAGATTGTGCCAAAGAAAACTTCAGAAGTAAGGGTGAATGCACAGAAAATAGCTGGGCTATAATGAGCCTTAGCTTCTCACAGCTACCTTAGTTTGAGCCAAATATATTTAAATAACATTGGCAATAGCTCATCTGGCTGAGATTCAAAAAGAATGAACTTTTCTCTTTGTTGAGGTAACTTTGAGACCAAGTAGACAACCTCTGGGACATGTCAACAAATCCTGAGTTTAAAAAAAAAAAAATCCCCATACCTGTATTTTTAGTTTCCTCAGCTATATTGTAATTTTCCATTGTACAACTCAGGCATATATCATGTATTCATTTAATCATTTCACAGATATTTATTGAGTGCCTACTATGGATAAGATAATATGAAAACTTACATTTACTCTTTCAGTTCCTGTTATATAGCAGCTCAGTAAAATGGTTTGAATAATGCAATTTTTGAGTTGTTATTATACTCATGTTAACCACACGTATGGTGTATCAACTTTTATTCTTCATTTAATATTCATGTAATAAATCTCTGTTGATTGTTCTTGAGCTACTATGCCAAGCACTGAGAACACAATGGTAAGTCAAACACATGTGGCCTCTGCCTTATGCGGCTTATGGTCAAAGACTCACCAACACTTATAAACATTTTACTGGAATGTGCTATGAAGGAGCGATTCTCATCAGTAGAAGGAGAGAACTTTAGGTAGTCAGCCACTCCTAAGAAGTGACATTTTACCTGAGATCTAAAGTAAGTGTACTATCTAGGTGTCTTAGATGGGGGTTCCCTAAAGGGCCTGAGACACACATTCTTCTACTAGAGATTTATCATAGAGTTGGGTAAGGGCTGGGAAAGTAGTACAGAGAAGGGGAGGAAGCCAAGCAAAAGTGTGATCTCAGGTACAGCTATGCAGAGAGTAGCTGCAGCCAGAATCGTCAGGGGGACTCTGGATTGTAAACCTTGCCTCAGAGTTGTCCTAGTCTGTGACAAGTTTGCTCTCCCTTAGAGCTATTGGTTAAAGGCCCCTGTGGGACAGGGGCTCAAACTCACAGGCACTTCCTGTCAGCAAAATGGCTGCAGTAACCAGAAGGGAATCTTCCCCAAAGCTGTTGAAAGTACTGTGTGGAACACATAGAAGGAGAGGTGCAAAGAACTGATATAAATGGTTCCTAGGAAATTGGGAAAAGCACTAGCATTGTCCTCCAGTGGTGGACCAGAGACTTGCCAGGATAAAGAACTGAATGAAATATAAAATAGTTGAAGCCGGCCAAGACTATGGGTAGATTGATGTGGGATACACTGGAGAGGGAGATTAAACAGATCACAGGTGGGATTAAAGCCATGACTTTTGTCCCATGTGAGGACACTGAATGGTTTTCATTAGAAGATCAACGCAATTAAATTTGCATTGAAAGACTTTTTCCAGCTGCACATTGGAGAATAAATTGAAAAGAGGCATGCGTGCAGGTCGGTAAACCAAGGTAGAAAGTAATCTAGAAACTAAATGATGATGTATCAGAGTTGGGTTTGGTAAAGAGAAGCATGCAGACTGGAGAAATTTTTGGTGAAATAACTAGGAATTGTTGATGGACTGGATGGGGGAGGGAAGACCTGAGAGGTATCACAATTTCTGGCTTCCCTGTCTAGATAGATGGTGGTTGCATTCACATGAACCTGTGAACACTGGAAAGTTAGGTTTCAGGGCTCAAAAGCAACAAAGACATAAACATGCACATGTGGGTGGGGGTCATCACCAATGGCTTTAATTCTGCCAAGAGATTACCTGTTGAGTGGGTAATATTTTGAGAACAAGGAGAAGAACCAGCAAGCAATTTCCAAATAGCAATTGGACAAATCTAGACAAGCATTAAATAGTCAATTTGCTCCAGAGATGGTAATACCCAATGAATGAGGTGGTACCTACTGGGAAGGCTGAACTAGTATAGATGAAAGAACCATCAAACAACATTAAACAGGATACAGTTAATGTTCATGTATTTGATTTAACTGTAAGTCTAAAGTACCTCAAAAAAGCTTTTAATTGAGTGAAATAATTAATATTCTAGCTTGTGATAGGTCACCAAAGTTGGTTCCAATTTTTTTGGCATGCTTAATAATGTTTCTTATGGGGTGGTGAGAGAAGTGGTGAGAGTATCTAATTGTTTTAGCTTGTTTTTGTTTCATTTCTTGTGTAATTACAGTTTTTAGTATCATTTTTTATCCAGTTTTCAAAAAGATCCTTATTGATTTTCCCCAATATATCCTGGGGTATTATTAATTTTTCTCATTAATTTCTATGAACTCTTTACATATGACAAACTTTGTGTATACTTAACATAAATGCTTTCCCAAATATAGTTTTTATGTCCAGAATCTTTCTATCTAGTCTAAGGAAACTCTGTAAGATTTTCCTTCCTTTTGGATTTCTTCACTGCATTTTCAGCTTAGAAAGCTGTCATAGAATCTGGGTCTAGAGTTCTCTCTTGTTCAGCAAGAGAGAGGATGCAGGATTAAAATGCAAGAGAGGCTCATGTCTTAGCCTCTCTTTTTATTAGGATCAGACCACTTACAAGTGTGATGGGTGTGCACAAAGAGACAATGAAACCATTAACATTAACTCATGGGAGTGGGGGAAAGGGGGGAGTTTGAAGATTTGCCGTGTTAGGGGTTTGGGTCAATATAAAACAAAATCCCGGGGCTGGGCAGAAGATTGTTTACAGCAGACGTGAGCACCACCTCTGTTTACCTAAACTGGCCTAGGGGACTAAAAGAGCATGCTACCTCAGGGTCAACAGGCACCTTTCTCTTGCTAATTATCTCCCCTCCGGGCAACTCCCCCCTGCTGTGGTCTAAAGTCCTGTTTACCTGTTTACATATTTTGGTCCTTCCTACAAAAGCAACTTTCTGCTATTGTACTAAATTGGGGGGTGTTTCCGCCTAATCTTACTTACCTCATTTTTGATGCTTTCATCCCTAGGTATTTCTATTCCTATATCTTTGTCCTATACTGGGACCTTTGCCCTGTTTATGTAATCTTGTTTACCTAATCTTGGGTGCTTACATTCTGTGGCTTTCTATTTCTTTATGCCTTGTTAACCCTTGGGTGCCAGCTCAGGAAATTCCTAGAATTATTCCCCACAGAAAGCTTTCCTTTATTTAGAGATCAAAGTATGTCTAAAATTTGTTTTAAAGAAATCCAACAGGGTTGGAGGGTTAGTAATGAATAGGTATATTAATGAACCAAAATTAGTTATGTGTGTTGTCCGTGTTGAGTATGGAAGTTCATTACGCTTTTTTTTAATTTCACTAAATTTTTTATAGTAAATATTTTAAAAAATTTTATAATAAATATTTTTTAAATTTCCATAAATTTTCACTAAAATTTTTATAATAAATATTTTTAAAACTTATTTCTAATTCAAAACAAACAAAAAAGTAGTTCTGCATAGTCTTCTATCTGGACTTCTTGTTCTATCTTCTTTCCTATCATCCGTTCTCAACATGACAACCATTGTTCAAATGTAAGCTTTTTAGCTCCTTGTTTAACTCAACCACCTTCAGTGGCCTACAAGACCCTAGGTGATCCATATACCATCATCCTCATTTACTGCTCTGATCTCACTACTCTTCCCCTTTGCTGACTCTCCTTCAGCTACACTTATATCCTTGCTATTATTTGAATAAGCCAAGCACACTTCCACCTCAGGACTTTTGTACTTGCTTTTCTTCCTAGTGCCCCAGACTTCTGCATGTGAACCCCATACCCTCCAGGTCTTATTCAAATATACCCTTCTCAGTGACACTATCCCTGCCTACTCTAGGAAAAGAGTACCTCCTCAGTTCTCTACCCTCTTACCCTTCTTTTACCTCATATCATCTGCCATAGTTATGTAGTTACTTTTTTTTTCATTATATATATCTTCCAGACTGTAAACTCTTGGAGTCCTTCTCAGTTTTCATTTTTACTGTATTTCCAGTGCCCAGAACAATGCTGATAAAAGAAATAGTCACTAAATAAGTATTGATTGAATGAATGAATGAATGAATGATATATTCAGGCATCAAAGAAACGCTTAAGAACTCTAGCACATCTACGACAGGATATGAAAGTTATTGTAATTGAGATGACTTTTGGGGCACTTGGGTGGCTCAGTTGGTTCAGCATCCGTCTCTTGATTTCAGCCCAGGTCATGATCCCAGTGTCATGGGACTGAGCCCCACATCAGGCTCTGTGCTGAGCATGGGGTCTGCTTAAAGATTCTCTCTCCCTTCCTCTGCCCCTCTCCCCCATTCATGCTCTCTCTTTCTCCCTAAAAAATAAAATAAAATTGAGATGACTTTTTAATAATATAGAAGAATTCTCATCTTCTAATGCTAAGTGGAAGAAAAAGCAGGACACAAAATTTTCCCCTTAAAAAGTGTTGGTGAAAAATATCCGTGGGGAAATTAATCTTAACAGCTCCATCTGAATAGAATTTTGTGTGATTATTTTGTATTTTTGTATATTTTTCATGTTTTCTTCAAAGATTTTTATAATAAATAGGAGTATTTAAGAAAATATAACAGCAAATTATAAATCTAAGTTTTCACTTCTGCATCAATATCTTCTATGGCTAGTCATAATGTCTATACTCTATTTGTATATATGTCTTTCCTACTATACTAGACTATTAAGGTTTGTGTTGACAGAGGCTATATCTTCTCAGCTGATCACTATCATCCAATTGCCTTGCCCAGGGCCTGTCACATAACAAAGACCCAGTAAATATTTGTGCTATGATTGATGAATGGATATGCCCCAAATTCCCAGGTAGGCAGCATGTAGTAAAAGTCATAAGGGGTTCAAATGGTTTAGGGAATTTAGGGAAGCAGAATTCACATCTTGTTTAAAAGAATCTGCAAAATACAAAAAAAAAAAAAAAAAAAAAAAAGGTATTTGAGCTTTGAGCCTGACAAAGAATGGCTGGATTTTTACAGGTATAATAGGAAAATGTCATTTCAATCGAAAAGAATAGAATGATTAGTGGCATCAGATGTGCTCCGGTGAGTTTTTGTGACTTGGTGCCCTTTGGAAAGTTAGTCCCATTTAAAGAAAAGTTTAATTGTAGGGACCCACAGCTGGTACCTTAAGTGCCAGATGCTGGTTTTGTTTTATAGTTAACGGTGGCGACACCGCTTAATTGTATATTTACAAGCAAACACATGTTGTTTCATGAAAACTACTTGATAATTACACAGTGACTACTGGAACCCCTGATAATTACACAGTTACACGTGTTACTGCTACCAAGTTATCTCCTGATAGCTGAGTAATTAACTTGTCAACTCAGCAAATGGGGCTGCAGGGGAGACGTCTGAAATGCTTGTTCCTTTTCTTACCGATTTCTGTGGGTTCGGTTGGCACTTGTTGAACCTGGTACCACCCTCCTTTTAGTTACTTGGCACTTAACCTATAGGTTGAAGAAATGCTTTCTGCCTCCCTCAACTCCTAAATCTCTTCATATGTCATGTGACTGTAAACACATTTTACCTTGCTGGGAATTTGGGGAGTATGCATCCATCCATCAGTCCATCTATCCATTATTGCAGAATTACTTATTTAGCCCCTCCGATGCACCAGCCCCTGTCAGGAAGTCATTGTTGCTGCTTCCTAACACAGCATGGCACAGTCCAAAGAGCACAAATTGGGTTTCAAATTCTGGAACTGTCACTCTTCAGGTCTGTGATTTGCGGCCAATGTCCTAATCTATAAAATGGGTTTAAAATAATTTTTAACAGTGTGATTGTTAGGATGACAACGAGAAAGGTTAGCATAAAATAGCACTCAATAAATTTTAACACCCAACCACTGCCTCCCCCCAACCCCAGGCCCAATTAGTCTTTACTGTTTTGCCGCTTCATCAAAATAGATCCCAGAATAACCTCGACTTAAGATTGTTAAAATTTCTGGATATGGTTGAAAATTAAAATTAATTAATTAATTAATTAATTCTCAAAATTCAGATGTGTTAACTAAACCGACAGGCCTTTTTCCAAAATATATTGAAATTAACAATTTTGCCAAATGGTGTCCAAAACACCTGAAACATAAGACGTATCTGTTTACTATTTCAATAAAACCAATGCTTTAGTGTCTGGGTGGCTCAGTCGGTTAAGCATCTGACTCTTGGTTTCAGCTCAGGTCATGATCTCATGGTAATAAGATCGAGCTCCACATCGGGCTCTGCTCTGAGTGTGGAGCTCTTAGGATCCTCTCTCTTCCTCTCTCTCTGTCCCTCCCCTGCTCACATTTTCTCCTTTCCCCCTCTCTCTCTCTAATAAATAAACATTAAAAAGAAACAAATGTTGGCGCATCAGGGTGGTTCACTCGTTTAAGCATCCGACTTGCACTCAGGTCATGATTTCGTGATTCATGAGTTCAATCCCATGTCAGGCTCTGTGCTGATACCTCAGAGCCTAGAGCCTGCTTCAGATTCCATGTCTCTCTCTCTCTCTCTCTCTCTCTCTCTGCCCCTCCCTGGTTTGTGCTCTGTCTCTCTCTCCCTCTCTCTCTCAAAAAATGAATAAACATTAAAAAAAAATTTAAAGAAAAAGAAATCAATGCTCATGTAAAAACCATGAGCCCTAATCACATGGAGTGTATATTCTTAGAAGGTGGAATTTAGGAGTCCTCAGTGCTCCTGGTCATTGGAGATTTCTCCCTGCCCTCACCTCTGCTCCCTGCCTTGCCTGTCACAAAGCTTCCGTTCATAAGGAAGCAGCTCTCTGTCTGGAGAATGGGCTGCCAGACACTGTGCCGGGACACAAATAAAACAGAAGGTGAAAATAACACTGACCCCTGGGATTAAGTCATATTGAGTCTGAGACAGATGGAATGGCTTGTCCATGTTCATAAAAGTAGGAGGTGGTAGATCTGGAGTTCAAACTCATCCTTTTTACTCCCGACCCACCCTCTTCAGAGAACACCACCAAGTCACTTTGCACAGTGCCTTGAAAAACCTCCCATTCAATGCTCTATTCTGTGTTTACATTTATTAAGTGTCTACTGCATGCTGATAAAACGTTATGCCCTAGAGGAATAAAATTACATATAACTAGCAACTATTCAATGTCTGCTAAGCGACAGGTACAATTAGCCTGTACACATTAGCTCACTGGATCATCTTAACTGCAGTGTAGAAAAGATGCCATTATTATCCTCACTAAACGCTTGAAGAAACCAAGGCACAGAAAGCTGATTTCACCTGCCTGAGGGCACACCCCCCTGAAGTGGCAGAAGTGAGATTTGAACGTAAGCTGACTATCTCCAGAGTCCACGCTGTTTGCCACCAGGCTAGCTCTGCTGTTTTGGTAAGATAGCTACAAGACCCAGCACAGTAGTGAAACAAGGGGAAATGTGCTCCAGACCCTGGACACAAAAAGCTCACAGTCTAACAGAGACGAAAGACACAGAAACAAATACACTTCAATGTGCCGGGTGTTATCGTGTGTGCCAGGATCCCAATCCCTGCTCAGTCACTTAAAGCTCCTGAGAAAATATAACACAAGAGATGCCAACCATATGTGCCCTGGTTATTCCTTGCCATGGTTCTTGCCTGACTCCCTGCCTACTCTAGAGTGCTGGAATAGATCCCATATGGAGTAAGTGAATCAAAAGTAAATTTCAGGAGAGAAATCTAAGACAGAGCTCAGATCAATCCCAAATAAATATATTTTTCCCCCTTTTGCATTCTCTCATGGTACCTACCTGGTCCCATCTGGCTCTCTCAGTATTGGGATCTCCCTAGTAAGGGTCTACCCAGCCTAAATTTTATGTTCCAGCCACAGGAGAGGACAGAGAGTGTCACATGGCAGGAAGTCATATTGACCCCTTTGTCCTTCATACATTATCAGAACACTCTCTCTGGTTAAAGATGGGAGAGGACTCTGTGTCACCGTAACAGAGGACTGGTGACATGCCCAAAGAAACAACTCTACACACTGCCTGTGAGGAGAAACAGAGGCTTCGGAGAGGAAGGATGTTTGATAGATGAGTTAGAAATGCCAAACACACGAGGAAGAAGAAAATTCCCGACAGCGAGAATGTACAGAGGCACAGAACGGGAAATGGTAAGAAAACCAATGGGCACTTGGGCCCTGTACCCTGGACAGGTACAGGGAGGCAAGAGATAAGGGACATAACTGGAGAAGTGATTGGGGCAGATTAAGAAGGATTTTGCTTGTCAAGGTGAATAGTTCTAATTTTTCATGGGAGATCTGAAAGCATGGGACTGGCATGATTTATTTTAACATTATCAGAGGCAGGAAGACAAGTCAAGAGCCTATTCTAATTTTTCAGAGAATGTGAGGTTGTGAATAAGCCAGAGACTGAACCTGGGGGTTATTTATGAATAACAACCTTCAGGGCTCAGTGTCAGAGATGGGGAGAGATGGAGAGAAGAGCCTCAAAGCCTCAATAGAAGGGAGAATGACACATAGAAACACAAACAGAAAAACCCTATAAATCCGTTCTTAAAGAATTATGATAGCAACGTGGCCAAAACTGTGTGCAAGCTTAAGTTTCAGACTCCTGTTCTCCTGATAGGTAGATGGTGCTAGACATGGGTGGCAAAGTAGGGGATATTACACTGGACTCCCAGGTAGAACTCTTCTCAGTCCTAATGGCCCCCATGAAGACAATGGTGTCCAGTGTGGGTGGGTGACCCCCTCTGAGAGAATATCCCATCTATGCCAGAATGCCCCCTAGCAATTGGTTTCTGAAGAACCTATATCTGCTTGAAACACAAGAATCTTAATTTTCAGGTTGGATCTACCCACCTAAATAAAGTATTCATCAACAAAATGCTGGACTCTAACCTTCAACTCTACACATGAAACAAAAGTATTATTGAGAATGACTGAACCCATTCTCTGAAATTGTAATAGTTTATATATTTATTTTTAAAGGTTATTTATTTATTTATTTACTTATTTTGAAAGAGAGAGAGAGAAGGAGAGAATCCTGAACCATGAGATCATGACCTAAGCCCAAATCAACAGTCAGATGCTGGGGTGCCTGGGTGGCTTAGTCAGTTAAATATCTGACTTTGGCTCAGGTCATGATCTCACGGTTCATGGGTTCGAGCCCCACATCAGGCTCTGTGCTGACAGCTCAGACCCTGGAGCCTGCTTTGGATTCTTTGTCTCCCCCTCCCTCTACCCTTCCCCTGCTTGCTCTCTCTCTCTCTCTCTTTGTCAAAAATGAAAAAAACATTAAAAAAAAATTTTTTTTAAAGAGTCAGACTGAGCCACCCAGGTGCCCCTGAAATTGTAATAGTTTAAATAAGAGCTAATGTTTACTAAAGACTTTTTTAATTCTCAACCTTGTACTAAGGGGGTTTATATATAAATAGCTAATGCAATCTTTGATGTGATATAAATTTGAGTTTAGGTGCCTATTCTCCTCCCAAATTCACTCCCTATAGTCCTCCACAGCATTACCAGCTACCATGGGAGCAAGAGTAGGTCCATTGTTTATTTGGGCCAAAACGTAATAGAACTTTTACAGCTAAAATGGCAAGCGGTGAAGTATAATGGGAAATGTTTGGGGCTTTGAAGACAGTGAAAACTGGCTTCAGTTCAGTTCAATTCAGTGCAACAGAGAGACGTTGAGCCTCTATGCCAGGAGTTTTAATAAATGCCCACTAACATCAGGCAAGCACTATATTTCTTAGTAGATATACGAAAGAGAATGAAGACAGAACACCTGCTCTTAAGGAGCTTGCACATAAATAGACATTTCCACAATAAAGTGGACAATATTAAGAGAGGTAAAGAGAGTGCCATGGGAGCTGGGAGGAGAGGCACTTAGCACAGCTGAGGTGATTCCTGACCTTCATCGTAGAAGATAAGGAAGCAATCCCAGCCAGGAATGGTGAGAATCCAATTCCAGGCATTGAGAATATTACGAGTGAAGACACCCAGAAAGGACATACAGAGGATGAATGAAAAATTATATACAAGATAAAGTTAAAAGGAGGGCACACAGACTGTGAGCCTGAGCAAATTCCCTTACCTTACTGAACCCCAGCTACCTCTTTCTTCACTAGCCGGTTGCAAAATTTAAAGATGAAAAGCACTAAAGGACCCAGAACAGTGTTTATATCAGAAATTCAAAGTACAATATTCATAAAACATGTATTCTATGGGATGTTAACAGATGTTCTAAGTCCCATGGTCAGTTGTGATTTGGAATATGCCGTTGAACTAGGTACAGACTTTGAGCGTATTTCTTTAGAACTACGGCTTTTCATATGCTAATTTTCATTGTGGGTCTTTAAGGGTATGAGAGAGTAAATTCAGCTTTTCCAAACCTTTCTTTTTCTTTCTTTCTTTCTTTCCTTCTTTCTGTCTTTCTTTCTGTCTTTCTTTCTTTCCTTTTCTCTTCTCTTCTCTTCTCTTCTTTTCTTTTCTTTTTTTTTTCTAACCAGGCATCCTAAAGGACTCATGCTCCATAATCACACTGGGAAATATTGGCCAAGACAGACAGAACATACAGGACTACAGGATGCCCAGCACAGCTTTGATCCCTCTGGTTCTTACCAGTAGGGAAACTGTTGCTTCATTAACTCATCACTATATATGAAAGCCAAGATTTTTTTTAATCCCATACAAATCAAAGTCTGTGTGACAATGACCCATAGTAATTGATGGTTTTATCTATGTAAAGTCATTGAAGAGTTTTCCTTCAAGCCTTCAAACAGCTGGCTTGTTAGAAGGGCTGGGCTTCAACCCCTGGTTTTGTAAGTATTTCAAAGACCATCTGGATTATAATCTATTGCCTTATAAGTAAGGAGGCAGCCCATGTGGTGGCTTCGAGCTCCACAGTGATGGGAAAAATCACCTCAATTCTCTACGCCTCAGTTTATAATTTTGAAAAACAGGATATTATTATACACTCCTCTAAGATTCTACAATATCATATCCTAGGCCAGCCTGGAGAATACTCAGTGTCAGTCCTCTGAATTTGGTGAGGCAGGAAGCCATGGTTTCCAGAACAGAATTTCATAGTTTCAGGAGGACTCTGCATTCAGTGATACCTGGGCAGTAATGTAAGGCAGGCAGAATGGATGAGCCAAGTGGATAAGAGTAGTATCTCCATCTAGCCTAAGGCTTCTTGAAAGAAAGTAAGTATAACAGCATGTGTTCAATTGAATTAATTTTTTTTTTAATTTTTTTTTTCAACGTTTATTTATTTTTGGGACAGAGAGAGACAGAGCATGAACGGGGGAGGGGCAGAGAGAGAGGGAGACACAGAATCGGAAACAGGCTCCAGGCTCCGAGCCATCAGCCCAGAGCCTGACGCGGGGCTCGAACTCACGGACCGTGAGATCGTGACCTGGCTGAAGTCGGACGCTTAACCGACTGCGCCACCCAGGCGCCCCTGAATTAATTTTTTTAATGTTTATTCATGTTTGAGAGACAGAGAGAGACAGAGCATGAGCGGGAAGGGGGCAGAGAGAGGGAGACACAGAATCTGAAGCAGGCTCCAGGCTCTGAGCTGTCAGCACAGAGCCCAACGTGGGGCTCGAACTCATGAACTGTGATACCATGACCTGAGCCGAAGTCTGACGCTCAACCAAATGAGCCATCCAGGCGCCCTTTGTTCAATTGAATTAAAAGAGGCCAGTGGACAAAAAGACTAGGAAGAAAGTTATTTGCATAAATGCAATTTGGCCAACTCAGGAGACTTCCATATCATTACCTCCAAGGCTATAGACTTATACATCCAACTTGCAGGTAAACATCTCCACCTGCCTATCCAACAGACACCTCGAAATAAATGTGTTTAAAACAGAACTTGTGTTTTTGTTCCTCTACATTTCTCTGAAGCAAGGCACTTCTAAGAGACCCCACAGGTCCAAGGAGGCATTTTCCTGCCCTAGGCTGGACAGTCCTGATGGCATTTTCCTAAGTGGACAGGAGAGAACCACCAGGAACTGTATCCTTTATCTTCCATGTTTTCACTTGTTCTCTCTTATTTAATCCCTCATAAAAACCACAAATAATTGTGTCATTATCCCTATGTTTACAAATGCTAAGAGGTGTAACTCCAGAGAAGTAAATGATTGCTCAAGGTCACATAGCCAGGAAGTCTGGGAGCTGGAATCTGTACCTACGCTTGACTCCAAAGCCCACGTTCCTTGGACGAGGCTGTCTGTCAGAGTTGGTGCAAATGATGGCAGAGCACAAGGCTGGCGAGCTCCGGGTCTGGGGAAAGGCTGCTCCTTGTTCTGGGTGGTACATTCTGTCACAAGTGAGCATCTCAGAAGTACTGGCTGTCACTGGAAGAAAGTTGTAGAACTGTCAAGCAGGGAAAGAGATGTTAGGGTCCAGGTTCAGCAAGTGTCTCATGTGATAGATTAGCAGTGCTGTGCTCCCTCTACACGTTACCAGAGAGCCTCGCTCACACACACACTGTAGCTCATCCCACTACCTTCCTCCCTCCCCCCTCACGTCCTTCTCACTCTCTTGGTCTCTCTCACACGCATACACACAACACTCCCTCTGCCCAATTTCTGTGGGCAATGATAAAAACATACAAGATTTATTTTGAGTTACCAGACAGCTATCCCCAGCTCACATTTTATAGCTCTCATTTACTGAACACCTATTATGAGCATCTGCTCCTCATGCCCAGCCCAATTTAATTCTCACAACATTCCTCTGACATAGGTGTTATCTATTACATTTTGAAGATGAGGAAACTGAGGCACAGAAAGATGCAAAATTGTTCACGGTCACACAGCTAGTAAGAATGGAGGAGTAGAGGAGAGGATACCCAGATGCAAACCCAGGTCTGTCGGGCTCCAAAGCCCAGGATTTGGCTGGGGCACCTGGCTGTCTCAGCAGGCTCTCTCCGTGTGGTGCTGGGTAGACAATCCCATCAAGACAGCTTCTTGATGAAGAAAACTAATTTTAAAAATCACTGATCCCTTCATTGCCTTAAACTTAACCCTCACAGCAGCTGAAAAAGTGCATATCGAAGAGTTCTTATCCCTTTTCTTTGGAGCAGAAAAAAAAAAATCTAATGAATGCTATTTCATCCTGGCTCACCTAAGAGTTAGTTGAGTGAGGAAAGCAGGAAGCATTTCCTGCTGCCAAAGACAAGTTCCAGAGACCTCCCTCCAGTGCAGCAACAGTGACACCGTGTGGCCAAGTCAGGTCTCCCCAGCCCCTCCCTGGATCCCCTCCCACACTCAGACGCTCAGGAGGGGGGGTTGTTAAGGAGGACAGAATCTTTGAGAAAGAACCAGCCATTGGGTTGGGATAGCTGCTGGTGGAGTTCATTTTGCTTTCATCAGAAGACAAATCCTGTGGTAAACAACCAAATACAAAGCTAGTTCGTGGCATGGGAGAACAGGAAATTAGACATCTTTTTTCTGATTTCTGCATTTGCTCATTTATCAGTTTCTATATCCCTTACTTTGTCCCAAATATACTTATAGGCAGCTTTAAAAAGATACATTGGTGTTCAGTTAGGTAATTGGTTTTATAATTTGGTGGGTAAGGTGAAGCAAAGATAAACAATGCCAGAAAAACAGGTCCAGAAATAAAGTATATACAATATGCATAACTAGAAACTGTAATCCAAGGGCATGGATAGGACATAGATTTGTCTCTGGGTCTTTGATAGGCCAATGGAAATCTGGGAGCCTCATTGGTTACAGACTAGGAGATAAAAACGAACCATAAGCCAAAGAGGAACACAACTGCTCTTCAGGCTAACAGCAGGGAGAGAAAACCCTCCCGAAGTCCTCATAGACCTTTAGGTCATAAATACTGTCAGTACACACATAGCCTAACTGGCCCAGATGATCTTTCTCTGGGGCTCAGCAACTCAGAAAATGCTTACGCTCAACTCACCCTTCCACCTTTGCGTTCTTAAAATAGTGCAAGGCTTTTCTTTCTTTCTTGTTTCATTATTAGTCTTGATTGTGTTTGTGTGTTTAGAACACTTTGTGCTTCCCCTTTAAATGATTGCTGCCAATTAGTTGTGTTGGTCTCAAATGCAATAAGATTCCATTTTAAGAAGTCGATGCAGGGCTTTTACTGAGGAACACAATAAATTAATCATTAAATCAATTGTATTGATTGGACCTTACAAGACATGAAAAATTGCAGTGTAAGAGATATTTCCTCCAAGGGGTAGGAAGGGACTTCAGCATCCTAGGGGAGCTTGAGTCAGTATTCCCTTATAATGTCGTTCTATCCCTTCTCTGGATGTTACTTTTGTTTATCCACTCTAAAATAAATATGGAGATCATTTAATTTTAAACATCTACCCTAAATAACAGTTTTCATTTATGGAGTACTCACTAAGCACTCCACACTATACTTAGTGCTCTTATACATCATCTCACGTAATTCTAACAATAAATCTGTGAGGAACCTGTTCCTATCCCCATTCTGTAGATGAGAATACTGAGGCTAGTGAACCTAGAAACTTGCTCAAGGTGACCCACCTAATGAGAAGTAATCTCGGGATTTGAACCCTGAGTTCTGAGTAAACCCGAAGCCCATGCTGTCAACACTAAAGTACACCTTAAATTAATAAAAGATATAGGGGTAGGTAGAAAACTCGACAGCACACTTTTCTGCCTCTTGCTGGGCTGTTCATGCTTCCTCCTATTGTGCCAACACAAGTACACAGAAGGGGAGCCAAGATCAGATTTTATTTGGAGGAAAAAGTGAATACTGATTACCAATATCTGGACGACAAGCAGAGACCCAGGTTAAGTACTGAGACACCAAGCAGACCCCAAAGTGGCTCACCAACATGGGAGCTCATAGAGAGGAACACCAAGGAAGGTAGGAGTCATGGGCTGAGTTGTCAGCTGCCCCTATGAAGTGACACAAAGTGTTTTCGGCAGTACCTACCATGATTCGGGGGATATATGGATGTAGTTTTCAACCTTAAAGTTCACATACCTTCAACATGCACCTTAAAATCTCTAAGCCTGGGGGCGCCTGGGTGGCTCGGTCTGTCTGTCAAGCCTCTCACTTCAGCTCAGGTCATGATCTCACAGTTCATGAGTTCGAGCCCCGCGTTGGGCTCTGTGCTGACAGCTCAGAGCCAGAAGCCTGTTTCTGCTTCTGTGTCTCCCTTTCTCTCTGCCCCTTCCCTGCTCATTCTATCTCTCAAAAATAAATAAATGTTAAAAAAAATTTTTTTAAATAATAAACACGGGGCGCCCGGATGGCTCAGTTGGTTGAGTGTCCGACTTCGGCTCAGGTCATGATCTCACAGCTCATGAGTTTGAGCCCCGCGCTGGGCTCTGTGCTGACAGCTCAGAGCCTGGAGCCTGCTTCAGATTCTGCGTCTCCCTCTCTCTACCCCTAACCCACTCGCATTCTGTCTCTGTCTCTCTCAAAAATAAATAAACATTAAAATAATGTTTTAAAATAATAATAAATACATAAATAAAATCTCTAAGCCTGTTTCCTCACCTATAAAATAGGAGTCATAGCCACCGCACAGAGCTGTTGTGAGGTTTAAATGCAATAATGTCTGTGAAGTTCTAGAGAGAGCACCTGGTGGCTAATAAAAGGGTGCCCCTTTCTCCTCTCTCTTAATTTCCCTTAGCAGAGCCTCTATTAAGGAAACTCCGAGCTGGACATTGCCACAAAGCGTTCTTATTCCCTCACTGTTTCCTATGGTTCCAGTCAGTTTATCTCTTTGCATGCTAAATAGCCTGCCCTCGATCTGAAATCCAGCTTTGCCACTTTTACTCTCAAGGGAATCTCCACTCATGGACCAGGTACCAAAGGGTAATCTGCCAGTAATCCTCACAAGTGTCGGGAGGGGTGGGGGTGCTGATGACAAAGGTGTCTGCTTTGTTTCCTGACTCTGCTCATTTTCACGTGACCAAGCCATCTGGTCTCAGAAGACTGGTCTTGATTTCCAAGGAAGCAAAGACAGAAAGAAACCAAGGCCGATCTCCCCCACTACCTTCTCTCCCAGAAGCAGAACCTCTCCCAGGCTTAGGGCCAGAGGTAACTATTTTTCAGGATGAATCACTCAGAAAGACTGATATGAAAGGCAGAAGAGGCACTATTGCTTGACCAAATTCTAGCCACAAAGAAACAAACAAACAGACAACTCAAGTGGGCTTTTCTTTTGCTGGGCACATTTGACAGATGTGTACCTGTCGGCCCATGAAAAGTAAAGGTGGTTACTTATTCATGCCACCACCTCTTGAGGAGGCCAGAACTAAAAGGAGAAAAAGAAAAGTCTCCATCACAGCTGCAACAGCGTTTAAAGGATGGCTGAGTATTCAGCTGAGATTTGAACTTGAAATTCTGGTACCAGATACAGTTTAGGATTCTAGGGAGGAACAGGAAATGGCCTAGCTCAGAGTATTTCTTTTCACTTCTTGAGTCCATTTATTTTATGGTTCTGACCGCATGCCAAAGCCATTTGGAATTTTCAAGAGTTTAAATAGCGAGGTCCAATTAATAAGGCATAAAACTGCAGCTTCCTCACCCCCGTGCATTTAGCGAGCCCTTCTCTGTTCTGAATGTCTGATTGATAGGAGACACTTGCAGCCTGTGTCTCCAAATCCACGCCAAGGATGGGAGCAGTCAGAGTGGTAGTGGTCTCCAGCATGGCTTTGTGTGTTTGGAACCATTTGAGCAGTCATGTTAAGATGAATTACAGTGCCTCATGGACATGTGTCTATGATTGGAATAGGATGAAAGTTCTGGTACTTTTATTTCTTTCTGAGACATTCTGGAACATTTTAGCAGTGAATGTGTCTCCTGGCTTTTTTGGGCTACAAACTGTGCACGTATTATTTTAATAATGAGGCATTCTGCTGAGGAATTAATGAGATAGAATTGCGGGGTTCAAAGTGACAATTAAAGCTGTTGTTTGTTTGTTTGTTTGTTTCTCCCGGAGATGTATTCATCTCTTTCAAAATGATTAGTAAAAAAAAAAAAAAAAAGCTCATGTTTAGATTTTACCTTTACTCGAACAGAGTCAAACTGGCAAGTATATGGGAAACAACTTGGTTCCAGGAATATTCGATCATATTTAATGGGAGAGTACATTAAATCTTTCCTCTTATGTGTTTTTTCCCCCTTATTGAACTGGTTTTAGGTTATAGCAGGTATTCACAATCCTATGTAGAAAGCTAAAAAATCTCTTTTTTTTTTTTTTTTTTTTGCTGAAGCTTTTAGGATTGGGTGGGGGAGGCAGGAGAGGATGCAGTGAGGACCTGTGATCTTTTCCCTACATAATTTGTAGATTACACAAGCCCTTGTGCCTTTAATAGATGATTCCTCGTTAGACAGCACAACAGAAAAAAATAATTGTCCTCTATTATCCTTGAGAGGCAGGGCCAAGTATTCCCCCCCAAGACATTATCATATCAAACAACTACTTTAAACCCAACGCGAAACACAGGCTTTATGGGAAACCTTTGGATTTCTCACTCCTGCCAAAGGAGTTCTAAAAGATGAGCCCCTTTGTTATGGATGGCTCTGGAGTTCCTCTAATAGGTGTACCAGATGAAAGATGACTAAAGGCATCCCAGATGGAAGAGTTGGCTAACAGCAGCGCCATAAATACCTGATGGATATACAAGCCTCTTGGCGTGAAATATGGTCTTTGCTCTGATTTACACTTTTAGGACATATTTAAAAGAATGCCACATTTGCTGGGGGGCGGGGTGGGCATTAATAAAATAAATTCAGATCTGTGGAGAGAAGGTAAACAGAATCTCTACTCCTTGACACATACATTGTTGCTTTTCCTCACTGGGGCCCCACTTTCTAAGGACACCATCACTTTTCTGAACAGAAGTTTTTGCTGGAGAGGGTGAACGCCATTTGTCTAGATTAACTCTGAGCTATTTTGCTGGATGTATAAGTGATGATGTTACGGAAATAGGGCTGAGTCCATAGATGGGACTCTTTATTTTCATACCCTTTTACTTATGGCTTGCTTACCTTTGTCACACTGTTGGTGACAGTGCTGAATCTGGTACTTAGTAGGCACTCAGTAAATACTTGTTTATCTGGGCCTCAGTTTTTTCATCTACAGAGTGAGAGCGAGTTCTACGCCATAAGGACCAAAACCATGTTTAACAAGAACCTCTGTGGGCTATATTCTTTGCTCACACCTGCCTGGACAAGTGCAGGACAGAAGGCAAGTGAGTAACAACACATCAACATGTGAAGAGGTCATAATGTAGTGAAGGTAAACAAACCTGAATTCAGGTCCCAACTCAGCTACTTGCTAGCTTAGCTGGCCTGGGAAACATACTTGGCTTCCAGTTGCCAATTTGTAAAATGGAATCTTAGAAGTTTCTACCTCATATTGAAAACATCAAATAAGATGATGCTTTAAAGCTCTGAAGAAATTGCCTGCATATTGTAAGTACTCTATAAATCTCAGTCAGCACCTTGGCTGGACTTCATGAAACCTAGTGCCTAGAATGAGCTCTTCACTACCTTTCCCTGATCTAACCATGTCTGGGATGTTATTTTTATTTGTGGACATCACAACTTCGATATGTATTGTTACATACAAAAAAAAAGACAAAGTTTTGAAATTATTTTATATGAAAAATGGTTGAACCACCTAATAGCTCGGTTTAAAGGGAAAAAATCCACCACTATAACACATATTTGAAGAAGTATTTAAGTCCGAAGGGAATTAAAAAAATTTTTTTTAACATTTATTCATTTTTGAAGGACAGAGAGAGAGCACAAGTTGGGGAGGGGCAGAGAGAGAGGCAGACACAGAATCCGAAGCAGGCTCCAGGCTCCGAGCTGTCAGCACAGAGCAGGACGCGAGGCTCAAACTCAGGAACCTGTGAGGCCACACCCGAGGCAAGGTCGGACGCTCAACTGACTGTGCCACCCAGGTGCCCCTGTCTGGAGGGATCTTTAAGGGCAAAACTAGCACCATGTGGCAGGAGGTAGACACCATTTCTATCTAGAAGAGGATTGTCTGATATTTAAGGCTTTGTGAAATGAAATGTTCTCTTCTGTGTAGGCATTAATCTCCTGCCACTCAAGAGAGTAGACCTCCTTTCTGCCTGACATGGATCCAAGCATAAGGTAGAGGACTGGACTTCCTTCAACCTTAAATGTTCTGTGACTCCGCAGAACAATCAGCCGGCTCACTCCCCTAATGTTATATACTGAATGGCAAATATCCAGACAGATGCCGACTTCCAGCCACTTAATGGTAATGTGTGCTATGGATTCACTTGGCTAATTCCATTCCATTTATAGAAAGTCACCGCTTCACTGTGAGCTTCTCCAGGTGCCCCCCCCCCCTTGTGTGCAGGGCCAAGCCCTTCACATTTGTTCTTGACTCTGTTCCCGCCCATATTCTCTAGAGTTAGATCTGAAGCCTCTTCCTCTCTAACTTCTTGCTTCCTGGAAAAACAAAAGGAGTCAAACCTCCCCTAAAAACAGGCGGTGAGCCCTCTTGTGGGCTCCCCTATCTAACACTTCATTTTTCATTTTGTGTCTCAGTGCAGTCTTGCTGCCTCCCATTACTCACCTCCCGCTTAATTCTCAGTCTACCTAACACATGACTGAAACAACTCCAGGAGACACTTCTCAGACCTTGCATACCTCCAAACCGATAGACATCTTTCAGACCTCCGCATACTACGCTTCTCTTATGCTCATCTGTCTGGGCTTTCTCTGCCCACCACTATCACACGTGTAGATATACTGTGGCAACAGGGAAAAGTGCCCTAAACACAGCAACAGATTAGCAATACTGCGAAGATAAGACATTTTGAGGACGTATAAAAGAAACGACCAGAGTGATTCACTTTGGCTCTCTGTAGCCTAAGGATAATGTTGGTGGTGAGGCCTAACAGCATTCTGCAAGGCCTTACATGCCAGGCTAAGGGACTGAGAATGGTTTATATCTGCAACAAGAAGCCAGTTCATGTTTCTTAGTAGAAAACGGTCATGACCTTTAATTATGATACACTGGATTGAAGACTTGGGTGAGAAAATCGTTAAGGGGTAGGTATTTATTTTCTGAATCCTTCTCTCTGCTTGCTACCTAGTAATCTGTATTATTTCACCTGAGATGGTATTCAACGTGCACACCTGCTTGACTTCAGAAGAGAGACTAATAATATCATCACTATCCTGATGAGTTTCCCAAAGTATGGGCATGGGACACTGACGGTCCTAGATGGTGTGGGGTGGGCTAGAGAAAGCATACATAGCTTTGCACCACATAAAGAGAATTTCTCTCTCTCTTTTTTTTTAACGTTCACTTCTTTCTGAGAGAGAGTGCGTGCAAGCAGGGGAGAGGTGGCGGGGGAATGGGGTTGGAGAGGACCCCAAAGAGGCTGTACACTAACAGCAGAGAGCCCGATGCAGGGTCCAAATCCATGAACCATGAGATCATGACCTGAGCCAATTCGGACACCTAACCAACTGAGCTGCCCAGGCACCTCCATAACAAGAATTTCAATTCTTTCGATCTGTTTGATTCCATCAAAGAGAAAAACATCATTTTGGTTCTCCATGTCTTTGGCACTGCTCTAAACACTTAGCTAATCTTCCACTTTCATGAGGAAAGTATTCCTTGGACACAGAGCCTCCCAGACACAAGACTCTACAGCAAGAATTCAATAACCCTATTGCGTTTTCATTTATTTACTTTTGTTATTACCATCTATTTGTGGCAAGTGAAATTGCTTTCCATTTATGATGGCACCATACATCTTCCTTTTAAAATGCACTCGTGTAAGTAAAATTTGGGAAGGAGAGGAACTGATTTGCAGAAAAATGTACAAGTGCACGCAGATATGGTGAAACACGAAAGGGAACACTAGTTAAGAGAATTCGGAAAACCATAATTTGGTAGAAAATGTGGAACTTGGCATCAGACAAAACTGGCTTCATATCCAGGGCCTGCTGAATAATGTAAAGCAGTTTCCTTAAACTGTTTCGGTCTTCACGTCTTCATTTGGAAAAATGAAGAAAATAAGACTTACTTAATAGGTCTGTAGAGAGGAAGTAAAAGAGGAAATATTTAAAAAGCACAGAGCACAACACAGTGCCAAGCACAAAGTAGACACAGGGTTCATTTCAGCCCCCCATTCCCATTCCTCCCCACCCCACCACCTGCTGACTGCTCAGCTTGGCCCCTGCCCCTGTTCCTAGGGTCCCCCTTTCACAGTGTAACCTGTGGGCAGGCTCTTGCATCTGACAGTTTCTGAGTGAGTTCTCTTCTTGCCAGTTTCTCCACTGACAAGCTGGCAAGGGGCCTGCCCTCGAGCTTCCAGGAGGATGAATTGACTGATTGCAGGAGCTCCCAGGCAAGACCTCCTCACAGACACCCCTTTTCCTCCTATGTCAAGGAGTAGAGTCATTTCATTTGTTGCTCCTCCTCTCCCCTTCTATGTGCAAAGCAGCTAACAACATGCTCTTTCATTGGATTTTCCATGGAGTAGTTCAGGAGCCCAAACCAGTGCAGTCAAAACAGGGAGAACCAGCTGCGCTCTGGCTTCTTCAGGAGTCTTCAGATACAAAGTCAAATCCTACTGTACCTCTTACAAGCTTGGGAAAGACGATTTCCTTGTCGGAATCACAATGTTCTTACCTGGAAAATGGAATCGTTAAGGCCTTCTCCTTAGGGTCACTGTGAAAACATAAAGGCTTCTCCCACGGTGCCCGGCACCTGATACGAAGGCTGCCTTGCAGTACTGGTCCTCTCTGAGCATGGCTTCGTTCACAGGTAGAACCACCTGTTCAGAGCTGAAAAGAATTTGGAGATTATTCCATTTCTCTGTCATCAGAAGCAAGAAACTTCTCCGGTATTAAAACTTCCCACTCTCTGGCTGGAGACTCCCTACCTTGAAAGGTAGTGAGTTTTATTGTTTGCTACCAATTTGATTCAAATACTGAGTCTAAATTTGTCTTCATTGTTTGTCTGTTGTTCTTTCTGGAGCAAGCCTACGTAAGCAGAAGATTTAATGATTTATTTGTTGTTACTATTCTGTTTTCCGATTGTTTCCCATCTGTTATTTCCCCAACCTCTCCTGTTCCTGTGAAGGATTTTCCCACCGCCTTTGGCTTCTCAGTAAAAGATAGTTGTCATTTTGGTTTTTTATTTCCCCTTAACCTACAGTTAATCCCATGAGCCTCATTATGGTCATCGTGAAATAGAAAAGACTCCAAGATATTCAGACAAAAATCTTGCATTGTTCTGGGATTTCTGGCCAGAAACAAAAAAGGGGGGACAGTTAACAAGGTAGCATCTAAAAGGGAAGACATCACAAGTTGTCTTCAAAACCTAGACTCCTAGAAATGTTGAGGGAGGAGGGTGGCCACATGGTGGTTGGGGTAAACCATTGCACAGAAGAACAAATTCAGAATGGTATGCCTGGCAGCATACAAGAAGGTCATAATCACACAAGGTAAGATTTGAAAGAGTCCCTGAAGCCTGCTAGCTTTTTCCTTCCACTATAACTGGTGAGGAAGTTGGAAGCTGCTGTGGAGAAGTGATAAGTAACAGCCTCACAAGGGCCGAGTAAGGTCCCAGTTCTCAGACACTTTATCCAGTGCTCTTTCCCCTATACCACACTGTCTCCAGCCCACCCCCCACCACACTCCCTCTTGATGACTGTCCCCATTCTCCAAGTCTCATCTGACCATGTGTGGTGGCGCTAGCTTAGCCTCTTACAGAGTCTGCACAGGATTAGACTTCAAACAAGTCTTTAATCTGTAGCAACAAAAGATACAAGAATCTAGACTATGGGAAGGGGAATCAAGAGAGTCTAGTACAAATCTTCGTTTACAAAGGAAAAAAGAGAGAAGGAAAAAGAGAAGACCAGACCCAACCTGAATTTATTTTCCAAAGGTTACACGTCTTGTTACTGGCAGAGCTGGGATGCAAGTAATAACAATAACTGATTTTACTGAATGGTTATTATGTCAGATACAATGTGTTATGATATATACACCCATTGCCTGTTTATTCCTTTCAACAACTCTGAGGTATGCACAGTTTTGCCTGAATTTTCCAGATGAGGAAACCAAAGCATGGAGCACTTAAACGTTTCATGAGAGATCATACATACATTTAGTTATATGCAAGACATTGGGGATAGAGAAGTGACTAAGTTCTCTCCCTGTCATCCACAGGGAGTACACAGTCTGGTCATAAAGACACTCACATAAATAAATGAGTCTTAGTCACTGTGATGAGTGTGACAATAAGAAATATGGAAGGGCAGTTCAGGAAACAAAGTAACAAATTTCCATCTGATCTACATTACATACAAATCTGAATTCCATTACTTTTTCTTAACATTATCATAAAGGCATTTGCCATGTTATGAAAAGCTTTTTTGTAAGATCCTCATAGTGTTCTATGAAATAGATGAACTGCCATCTACTTAACTGTTTTAAAATATTCACTATTATAAATACTTCATCAGTAAAAATCTTTGAATATTCAACACTTTTTTCTTTTGACCATAAAATACAATTAGCGGCTCAACATGGTCTAATTTCTTTCCCCAAAGCCCCTTTCCTCATTTTATATACAAACAAGCCAAAGTCCAAAATCATTAAGCTGTGTGACCATGTTAATGTTAAGTAATAAGCAGTTGATGTGAGCCTGGAATACAGGTCACACAGTTTCCAAAGTAATGCCTAACGGCTGTAGGAGGAAACTATTCCTCTAAGTCATGGTTTCTCAGTCTTCATACTATTGATATTTGGACCAGGTAGTTCTGTCTTGTGTGAGAGTGTCCTGTGATTGTCAGGGTTTAGCAGCATCCTTTGCCTCTATTCAACAGCACCCCACATCCATACTAGTTCTGACAACCACAAGTACCTCCAGATATTGCCACTGCCCCCTGGGTCAGGGGTGGCAATATGTGCCACTGGTTGAGAACCACTGCTCTGCAAGGTTATCTGCTGCTTGAATTCTGAAAACAGATCCTCATTGACAGCATTGCCAGTAAGAAGTCATCCTTTTCAATACTGAATGTACTTCAGTTCACAACCATATGTGGACAAATAAATCAAGTGTAACTTACATACTAAACCTCAACAAATTCAGGATAAAATACATAGAAGAGTTTCAAGTAGGTTATCCCAAAGAACAAGAGGAAATATATTATTTTGAAAGGCTTGTAGGATTCCTGCTGGTGTCCAAGAGAATATATGATCTGCACGGACAATAAAATGAAGGAAAGGAACATAGAAACAGACATCAACTCCACGGCTATCACGGCCTTCCAAGCTGCTAATCTCCTAAGATTTCTCTGAAAAGACAAACCATATGGAGAGCTTGTTACCTGGCACTAGTGTTTATGAGTCCTTGGATAGTGATACAGGGCCTTGGGAAGACTCTGGCCGTCAGTGGGGGAAGAGTATAAAGCTGGAGGAATCACTTTCAGCTAATGCATAGGTGTCTGGTTTCTTACAACACAGAATTAAGGGAGTCATAATCTTGTAATGGGTCCACATATGTGGCCACTGACTGCATCCTTTGAAACTCTGATTTCAAGAGACCATGGTTACAGGGTGCTAGCTACTATTAAGCAACCCAAATGTACCATTCCATTGCACACACTCTCCTGGCAGCTGCAAGGTATCTAGAAACTGTCCCAGGAGACCACCTCTACCTGCTTCTGGAGACTTTCTCCTGAAAAGCAGCTTCGTGGTATTGTTCTCTTTCTGACCAGGCCTAACTGCCAGCACAAAATCCACTGTTCTGGCTTTGAGGCCTATGAATAGTTCTGTGATATTTTAAGTGGTAGGATATTGACCTGAGTTGAGTCCTGGTTACCTGGGGAAATGACAACTTGGGGTTTTTCCCTGCCCTTGACCTAATGGATACAAGTGGGCTAAACTAGCCTTTGTTATGTTGGGAGGCTGGAGTGAGGAGCCTGTCCAGGCTGGAGGACCATCGCCAGGGCAGGCCAACTTCCCAGATTCACACGTTCTGGGAGGGCAGGGCTTCTTCCAGGGGCAAAAAAAAAAAAAAAAAAAAAAAAGAAAACGAGTCTTTGAAGTGGAAAGGAAATGAGGGTCAGTGAACTCCCCAGGATGGGTCTTTTGGAGGTGGATGTAATCTTAACCATGTAAGCAAGGCTAAGACTTCAAATGAGTTGGCAAAGCTCATGCCCTTTGAAGCCTGGAAGCTTGCTTTTGGCCCTAGGCCAGGATGCACTTTGGGAAGTTCTTTGGAAATAAGAAAGCCTCTGGGGCTCTTCCTATACTGCTTACCTGGGTCTGCAGATTCTTGCTACTGGGTGGGGACAGCACTATCTGCTTGAGGCTTCTGGCGTCAGGCTCACTGGAAAAGGCTGCTGAGGTAGAGTGGGAGCTGCCTCTATCCCTAGTGGGAGCTGCCTCTATCCTTAGCCTTCTCCCATGGGAGGGCTTTTTGCTGAGCTGATGCCTTCACCAAAGCTTGAAAAGAGTGGAAAAATTGACTAGTGTCCCAGGAGTCTTCCAAAGGTGACAGGGATTCAGTTACCAGCCACAATAGAGGAAGGCTCTGAGTTTACTCAGTCTGGCCTCATTCTCCCACTCCCGCTGCTCATCCAGGTATCCAGGCTGGCCAAACTGTTGGGTCAAGTCTCCAAAGATCTTATGCATTTCAGGCTATTATACCACCTGTACTTAAATCAAGGACTCAAAGCTGAGCTAGAATTAATGTAGTGAACTATTGTAGAACTGCTATCTTATACAGGAGCTGCTTGTTCTTGGCTTTAGAATCATCCCATGCAGGCCAAAGCTTTGCTTAAGCCTGGTGGAGTTTCACCGGCAGTGGCCCCAACTTATCCTTTTCCTTGTATTTTTCCACCCTGGCCTACAATCTCCTACAATCTTACCAGGACTGCTCTGCCATTTCACCAGCATGTAAGGTTAAGGAAGACACTGCCAAACTTTTTAAAGGGCTCAACCACAGTCTTCTGGATCTGGTTCACCTTTTTCTGGTTGAGGGCATCCACCCATTTGTGGCCATGTCCAGTGCTGTCACCAAGTTCAGAAAGCCCTGGTCTTGCTCACAAAGAGGGATGGAGAATAAGTCCGAGGGTATCTCTTTCTTCTTCATGTTCTTCTGCAGCCTCTTGCTCTGCTCTTCCAGACGCTGGAGTTTTCCATACTTCCTCTCAAAGTTTCTCTCCACTGTTGTGGAGAGAACAACACTGTTGTTGTTTCCTGGGCTGCCCAGGAAGTTGTTTCACTTAGAGTTAAAAATTATGCCACGGATTAATTCAACACAAATATATGTAGAGGATATTACACATGTAAAAAAATCTTGCAGAGGGTTGTATCAATGCAGAAACAAGAAGCTAGGAGCAAGGAAGCATTCTCCCCTACAGGTTTCAGAGGGAATATGGCCCTACAAACACTGGATTTCAAATTTTGTGCCTTCAAAACTGTAACACAATAAATGTTTATTGTTTTAAGTCATCTAATTTGTGGCACTCTGTTATGGAAGCCATAGGAAACTAATGTATATCCTCTACACAAACAATTGCCCAGCAAATTAGAGCATTTCAACTCATTTGTGTTGTTCTAAATTAAACTCCTCTGTGAAGAATGCTCTTCACTATTGCTGGAGGTGCTCAAACACAGGAAGACCATTCGGTGGTGATGTTGTTGAGAAATTTAAGTTATTTCTAAGATTCCCACCTAAACCAGATCTTCTGACCTTCAGTAAGATGTGAAGACCTTGGAGGGGATGCATTCTGGGTTTATATTACAATGTTTGGAGGCGGCTCTGACTCGTGTTACTAGTTCAGTCAGAGTTTTACAAATTTGCCCCGTCTTGGGGAGCCTGGGTGGCTTAGGCGGTTGAGCGTCCTACGTTGGCTCAGGTCATAATCTCGCGGTTTGTGAGTTTGAGTCCCGCGTCAGGCTCTGTGCTGACAGCTCGGAGCCTGGAGCCTGCTTCAGATTCTGTGTCTCCCTCTCTCTCTGCCCCTCCTGTGCTCATGCTCTGTCTCTCTCTGTCAAAAATAAATAAACATTAAAAAAAATTTTAACAAATTTGCCCCATCTGATGAGCTCTCGCCATCAATTAGGAAAAGATTTTTTAAGTGCTGCTAAGATCTTTTTCAATGATATATCCACTTTCAAACAATATTCACCTTCCATGGGCATTGTGGATTTAATTGCTTTGTCTGTTTTTTGCCATTTTTTAGCCCTAGAAGGAAAATGTGTGTTTCAGATATAAAATAACCCTCTTGAACCAAGAAAGCAAGAGGAGACTCACCCAGGCACTCCAACAGAGCCCCAAACTCTTCACCTCCTCTTGGATGACATTAGAGGACAACGGCTGTGGAAACTGCCAACATTATAATGAAGCAAACTGCACCAATTTCAAATTTCTCCCCCTGGGTACGTTTCCTGTTGGAAATGAAGCCCCCTGCCCTTTTATTGTTAAAGAAGTCTCTTTTCCTTTCTCCCGATTATCCCCCAGTATTGAATATTGATTTATCATTTTCATAAAATTGCAAATGGGGGCCTGTTGCCTGAGACCAGTCATAAATTATGAAAATGTGTTCAGCTCCCCTGGAGGGACTGACTTCTTATGGGGAGAGTTTCCCAGAGCTAAACTTAAGTGCTTTGCACGGGTTTGCCAGGTTTGATGTTTCTGACCCTCTGATAAGGAAGGGATTAACATTTGCTAACAACCTAGTAGGGACCAAATTCTTCGCATGTTACTTAATTTAATGCTATTAACACAATGGTGCATAATCACCCTCTGCTTTGACAGAAGACAAAACAGCAGTCCAGGATGGTTTAAAGACTTCTATGGAAGGGACATAGCCAGGTTCAAACCTAACTTTGTCTGCCTCCTGAAATTTAACGCCTTCCCATGTACTGCATTGTCTTTCATTCTAAAGTGGAATAGTAATATCTCAGTAGGGGTGGATAGGGTAGTTTTCATTAACATCAACGTAAGCCTTAGGCTCTTCAAGTTCTGATAGATTTGCTCCAAGGAGCCATTAAGAAAGGCCACTGATCCAAGGGTTATAAATTAACACTTTCTTCATACAGAGCTATAAGCAGCTATTTAAAACCTGGATAATATCGTCCTTAAAATAAGTATCAGTTTTCTGGGTATTTATGCTCTGTCACTCTTGGTTTTTCCATCCTTGACTCCATTAATAGAATTTTTCTTAATTCCTTTTCTCTTTTTATGGCTTTGCAAGGGGCTAATTTGCAGGCAAAATTGCTAATTTTACAGTTGCTTTCTGCTTTGTCAGCATGAGGCTGACTCTCAGAGTTATTAATAGAAGAATAGGATTCCCTTTTCATCCTTTTGCTCTTGACTGTTGTAGGAGGTGGGACAAAATCCATTATTTAATAACATTTGTTCTTCTTGAAAGGTCATCATTCCGGCCTTTCAGTTTCCACTCAACTATAGCAGTATCAGCAGCAACAGCAGCCACTTTCTCTTCCTGAAAGGCTTCTGGAATTCTTCCAGGTTATACAGTTGATGTAAAACTGTCTTTGAGATCCACCTTGGGAATGGGGTCCAGCTGGGAAATTTTCTCAGTATTTCTGTGCATTTTCTAAGGAGTAATTTCTAGCTGTAAGTATTCATAAGTGTCCTAGTCACCTACACTCCTGGAATTGATACTGAATTTGGGATACTCACTTAGGAATTGCATTTGGCCACTATAGCAGAGGATAGAAATAACAGTGTCTGAAACAAGATGGAAATTGATATTTTGCATAAAATATATCTTAAAGTAGACACTCAGGATTGGTACAGTAAACTCACACTGTCATCAGGGACCCAGGGTCCTTCTGCTGTCCAGTTTTATTGTCACTATCATGTGGTTTCCATCTTCAAGGTTGACCTATGGTCTCAGCCACTGCTCCCAGGACTGTGAATACATCATTCTAAGAAGGTCAGAACATATGAGCAAAGAGTAAAAAGGGACAGATTGAGCTGTCTATCTGTTTCTGATGGAACTTTCCAGCAGTCCTCCTAACAATTTCTGTTTGTGTCCTCAAGCTGCAAAGGAGGCTGGGAACCACAGTGTTCTGTCTGGGTGCTTGCTGCCTCTAATAAAACCCAGGTTCTCTTACTACAGAGAAAGGGGAGGACAATATTAGAGAGGCCAGCTGTCTGCTGCATAGGACCAAGAGAATGACTAAATAAATTAAGCCAATGTGACTTTATCAAGCACCTATTTTATGTTTACAAATGAATAGAAAGTTTTGATTCATTTCTTTAAGGAACCAAAGGTTACCTACCTTTTGCTCATGCCTTCTTCTTAGCCTAGAGTGCTAAGGCTCACCTAAAAACGTGCTCACCTAAAACACGCATTAATTATTCATTTCCTGCTCACCTAAAAACGTGCATTAATTATTCAAAGTTGTTCTCAAATATCACTGCTGTCCGATGCTTCCCTGAAAGACTGTTCCCAGGAAGAATTCATTGACTACTCAGCTCTGTCCCTATACACTTTATCCTTACTTCTATTATGCCACTTACTTCCTGGGAGGTGGAGGCGGTATACTGAAGTGAAGAGAGGCAGGTACCACACCCCCACGTCTGCCACCTACTAGCATCGGGCCACATACTTTTGCCCTTTGAGTTTTCTGTCTTCAGAATAGAGATCTAGAGATCGCTCAATTCCACCTCTAGGGCTCTTGCAAAGATTAAATGAGATAATGTGTGCAAAGCACAGCTTCAGGCAATACTTACTTTAGTTTATCTCAGCATGCTGTTTTATGTGCCCTTTATGAGTTCCAGAAAAAAGAAATAAACTTCTAAGCCACTATTATTTTGTGGGGTTTCTTTTTAGAACAATGAACAGAAATTTAATATTCTAATTAGTAAAGTTTGTGGAGATCTATTATTTAAATACCTTTCCTTAAAAGCCTATTTAAAGATACACCTCATGGGGCACCTGGGTGGCTCAGTCAGTTAAGCATCTGACTCAGGTCATAATCTCCCTGCTCGTGGGTTCGAGCCCTATGTTGGGCTCTGTGCCGACAGTTCAGAGCCTGGAGCCTGATTCAGATGCTGTGTCTCCCTCTCTCTCTGCCCCTCTCCTGCCCATACTTTGTCTCGTTCTCTCAAAAATAAATAAACATTAAAATTTTTTTAAATAAATAAGTAAATAAATAGAGATATACCTCATGCAAAGGAGAAAGATATCAAAATTCAGTGGTCAAAAGTGGGGAAGTTTAATATGAAAAGACACAATGAACACTAACCCATGCAGCTGAGAATTGAGCCTAAATAATGATAGTTAGAAAACCATCTCTTGGAAATCAAAAATACATAAATGTGAAAATAACAATAGATTAAGTATAATAGAAAGGCATAAAATGTCCAGATCATACAAATAGAAACAAAAAATAGAGCAAAAGAGCATTAATTGATGAAGGTAAAACCATGTGATTTGTCTTCATTTTTCACCAGCGAGTTAATAGAATTATGTTAGAATAGATAGGATTTCATAATATAGCACATATTATGAAATATAAATGTCAGTTACTTAAAGTTATAAATATAATTCTGAATGGAGCTAAAAGCCGACTGTATACCTTTCAAATTTCTAAATGAGAAGAACAATGACAAAATTCTCTACCTATGAATAAAGGTAAAAATTTTTAATTTTTTTAAGTTTATTTATTTATTTTGAAAGAGACAGAGACAGTGTGAGTCGGGGAGGGGCAGGAAGAGAGGGAGAGAGAGAAACCCAAGCAGGCTCCATGCTGTCAGCACAGAGACCAACACAGGGCCCGAACTCACAAAACCATGAGATCATGACCCGAACAGAAACCAAGAGTGAGATGCTCAACTGACTGAGCCACCCAGGCACGTCAAGATGAAATTTTTAATGGAAGGAGAAAGGACATATTCTTTTAAAAATACCAGATGTAAATGGAAAAGACAGATGTAAAACTGTAAGAATTTTGTTAAAGCAATATTTGGTAATTACAATAGAATAAATAAATTTTAGTTTAAATGTTTACATTAAATCAAAATAAAAAGTGATACGTCCAAAACAAAACATCTTCAAAAAAACTGATGAAAAGGAAGGGCAGATGAAAAGCTTGACCAATAAAAAATAAGAATACATTATTATTATTATCAGAAAGACTTGGAATCAAGGTAAAATTGATAAAGTGTCCTAGATAAGGAGGTTTACTAAAAACACAATATCATATGAGACAATAACTAGGGACTTTTAAAGTACTCAAATAAGTTGAACCAAAGTATATAGAGCAAAACTCATGAAAATGGAGGCTAAATAGCTCAGAATTTCTGGCCACAGAGCACTCAAATAATACAAAAGTACTTTCAAATAATAGGTAGATATAAGAAAGCTAGAGAAATAAATACGTAAATAAATAAAAATAGAGCTGAATCAAATTTTATCATCTGTAAATATAAAATACACATTCTTTTTATGGACCCATGGAATAGCTTTAGTAATGATCACATATTAGAAAAATTTTAAAACCTCCATAAAACTCAGAAAATAAGACTATCATACACTATACTTTCTGGCAAAAATGTGATAATACTAAAAGCTAATAAAGCAGACATAAAAAAATTCACGGTCTCTTTAATTTGGATGTCAAAAGGAAGGATATCTAGAAAATACCTAGAAATATCTGGAAAATTACAAAATTAAAATACTAATATCATAATGCATGTAACTTTGCCAAAAATGGACTATAAGAAAAATTCACAGAATCTAAGTAAATTAGAATATATTAATTACATATTTAATTAAGACTTAGAAAATAGATTAAACAATCTAATTGCTGACTAAATCCCAGAAGAGTTCCTTTGAAGAAATAAATGAAATAAATCAACCATTATTATTTTGAAGAAAAATAAGTGGGAGAAAACAAAACATATGAAATAAGGGATGAACTGGAGACAAAGGTCTTGAAGTTACAGGGGAAATTAATGCAAATGATATTTGTGCAATCTATTGTAAAAAGTTTTTAGGTTCTGGATGAAAGTGACTATTTTCTAGGGAAATACATGGCTTTAAAAGTAGATTCAAGGAAAAAATTCTAGATTTTTTTTCTGTAAATATGGTCCACTGAAAATCCTGTCTACTCTCTTTCTGTAAAATACCTAGAAATAATGATAAAATACAAGAGAGGAGGGCATTTTTGAATGCAGAACTCAGCTTACAAGACCATAAGTAAAATTCTTAATTATGAAATATAAAATAAGAGCATGGACTCAGACAGGTAAGCAAACACTTTAAATGGTAACTGCCCTTTGTATATTTATAGATTCAAATATGTATTGCAAACTTCTCATTGTCCAGAATGAGATTAGGAGATCTAAGGCCAGTACAAGGTAGAAAATAGAAATGGAGACCCCTCAAAGAGCTGAGATTCCCAAATCATTAACAAAAGTGTAAACTAAAAAAAGGGGGGGAAAGGAAAAATGCCCTACATGGAAAGTTTACTCTTTTAGCATTGGATAGGAATGAAAGGAGAAAAAGTATTTCCCCTGTGAATTGATGCCTGTATCAACAGTATCATCTTTCCTAAAACTGCAACCTAAACATGTAATTTAAAGGTATTCTTTTTTAACAAATATTATTAATATCTATTTTTGAGAGAGAGAGAGACAGAGACAGAGTATGAGCATGAGGGGAGGGACAGAGAGAGGGAGACACAGAATCCGAAGTAGGCTCCAGGCTCTGAGCTGTCAGCACAGAGCCCAATACAGGGCTCGGACTCATGAACCACAAGATCATGACCTGAGCTGAAGCTGGATGCTTAACTGACTGAGCCACCCAGGTGCCCTTAATTTAAAGGTCTTCTGGGTCAAGAGCACTTTCCAGCACTTAAAATAAGCAAACACAATTCATTCTTGAAAAATATACCCTTAATCTAGGTCCAACGGAAGCCCCATAATAAATTTCATAGTAAAAAATTTCAAATATAATTTCACAGTAAAAATGTGCAAAGCATATGTAGCACAAAGCATACAAATGTAGCACAGAGCAAAACCTCCATGAGTGACAGCAGAAAATGTCCACAGCAAAAATAAACTCCTAAAGACCATATACATAAGTATATGTTCAATATGTTTGAAGAAATAAAAGAGGAATTTCAAATAAAGGCCACACAATTATTAAAACAAACCCAGAGACTTGAAAAAGAATCAAAAGGAAATTCTAAATGTTGAATGTATAATAATTGAAGTCAACAACTTAAACAATACATTAGGTATCAGATAAGATAGCTAAAGAGTGAATGAATTGAAAAAACATCTAATGAAAGACCCACAATGTAATACAAACTAAGATAGGGACAATGTAAGAGTTCATGAGACTTAAGCAAAAAAAATGGAGAGGTCTAATATGTATCTAATTATAGTTCTGTTGAAAGTTGAGTTTAAAAAAATAGAAAAGAGAGGACACCTGCGTGCCTCACTTCATTGAACATCCGACTATTGATTTCAGCGCAGGTCATGATTCCAATATCATGGAACGAGCCCCACATCAGGCTCTGCGCTGAGTGTGGAGCCTGCTTAAAATTCTCAGCCTCTCTCACTCTGCTTCTCTCCTCCACTCTCTCTCTCTTTCTAAAATTAAAAAAAAATTTTTTTAGTGGAGAAGAAGGGATATTTGAAGAAACAATCACTAAGAATTTTTCAACCTTGATGACAACAGTCTAATGAATCCCAAGCTGGATAAATAAAACAAATCTACACTTGGCCATATCAGATCAATACAAAACAATATCAAATAAAAGACCAATTTTAAGAACAAATAAAGAGAAGAGTTAACTCACCAACAAGGGAACAATAATTAGACTAATAATTAACTTCTCAAAAACCATAATAGCAACTTAAAGAGAGAGAAAGAAAATATATACATAGAATGCTATTAGAAAATAGCTGGAATCTTAGAGTTGTATATACAGTGAAAGTATTTTTCAAAATTACAGGGAAAAAATAGGTTTTTAGGTAAACAAAACTGAGAAAGTTTACCACCAATGAACCTTCAATAAAGAGAAGTACAAAAGATGTATTCCAGGAAAATATTACCAGCCCCGCAAGAAAAGCTGGAGAAACAAGAAGGAATATTGAACAAATAATAAGGTTAACATGTGAAAAGAGAAACAAACATTGACTCTATAAAAAAGTAAATAATAATTTTCAACTTGTAGGTTTAAAATAAAACTATTTGAAGCTAAAATATTGTAAAAGACACCATATAAGCCAGTTGGTAAACCATTAGAATTAGAGTATTTTAAGATGTTTATATTATTCAAAGGAAGGGGAAAGATGTTAATCATAATTTAGACTTTAAGTGTAAATACTTAAATTTCAAGGTTGACCAGAAAAAAATAAAAGAAATAGTATATCACTTTAAAATCAGTAAAAGGAGAAAAATGGTATGAGATTTTTAAAAATTTCATCCTAAAGAAGGAAGAAAGGCAAAGATACAGAAGGAGTAAAATTAATAAAAAGCACCAAAAAAGGTGCTAAAAATAAATCCAAATGCAACAATAATTACAACAAATATGACTAGATTAAAATTCTAAATAAAATTCTTTAGTTTGGACTTTTTTTGATACTAACACTTGTTATTTGTAAGTAATATATGTAAAGCCATCAAGACACCAAAATATTAAAATGAAATGGAAGAAATGTGACTTCTCAGACATATGCTATCCAAAAGAAATTTATGTCAGCCATGCCAAAATTAAATAAAATTGATGTGAAAGCGAAAAGCACTTTTTAAAAGGGAAAAGATTATCATGTAATAGTGAAAGTTTTCATTCTCCTAGAATTTTAATGATTTTAAATCTGTATGCACTTCAAAAGGTGACCTCAAAAATACATAAGGCAAAAAGGAAGTGAAACTTGAGGTAAAAATGGATAAACTGAAGACTCATTAGAATATTTAAAATAATTATCTGTCTAAAATTAAGCACAACAATCACTAAAGATATGGAAAATTTGAACAACACAACTAACAAGTTTGGTCTAATGAACATATATGTAAACAGTCTTGCATCAGTGTTGGAGAACACATATCCTGTTTAAGCACACTTAGACCCTTTATGAAAAATTATGTCCTATACCCTGAAGTAAGTCTCAACCAATTTCAAGGATGTGTCACATACAGACCATATTCTCTGACCACAATATAACTAATGCAATGGAAAGTTACTTGCAAAAAGATACTTTAAAACAATATACCACTGAAAATTTTTAAATTTACTTTTTTTAAATATTCAAGTATTATTGACATCCAGTGTTGTATTAGTTTCAGGTGTACAACATATCGATTCAACAATTCTATACATTACTAAATGCTCACTATGGTAAGTATCATCATCATCTGTTACTAACCTCACTGAGATACAATTCTCTACTTACTGTCCAATGTTCTCACAGCAGAACTGGTTAGAGAAAAAAAAAACAAAACCCTACTGATTGCTCTCATTTGAAATTCAGAATAGTTAAACTCACGCAGAACTTCAACTTTAAGGTTGCTTGATAATTATGCTAATTTCACTCACTCTCCTACTCTGTTACATGACTATTCCAGCTATATTCTCTCTCCTCAAACTGCTACACCTACTCCCATTCTTGCTCTCAGCTTAAGACCTTGCTTACTATTTCCCTCAGAAGAAAGAAGTAATCAGAAGAGAATTTTGACAAGCTCACATCACAAAATAAATTTACCTGTTTCTTCCTGACCCTGTTTTAATGCCCAAACTCTTCACATACCCCTGTACAGACCTCAACCCTTCCACTCTTATACCACATCCCATTTCCTGACACCTCCTCAAGAACATAGCTCCAGCAACTCCACTTTATTTCCTATATCATCAATTTTCATAATCACATAGACATGCAAATTTTCCATTTATAAAGAAAACATGTTTTCATTCATGTACCACACTATTTCCTTCTGCTTTTTTACAGAAAAAAAATCCTTATGGCAGCCATTAAAATGCCTCTGGCAACCTCCAACTACAGGGAGTGTAACTAAAAGCCCAGTGGCCGTGCTCTGAAATCCACCTCTACATTTGCACAAAGGCCATGTGTCCCCACAGCTACCTCTAGTCAATGACTAAGTGCAGCATGACCCTGAAGCAGGTACACTTAGTCCACTGAAATGGGAATCCTCTGATGGCAGACCTTGGCTCAAGGACTCTGACAACCTGTAGAAATGTCTTTAAGATGCACAACATCTGATGTGTCCCCCCGACCTTCGACCCCTTTCTCTTTCTTGCAAGGTCAGGCTTGCATCACACTCAGGGGACTCTACCAGGTCTTTTAGCTCCCCCTCCATTTTCTCCAACACAGCTATGTTCACTAAATGAATCCTTGTACATATAATTCCATCTTGGAGTGTGCTTCTCAGAGGACAGCATAACACACTCCTCTAAAGAGTCCGCTTTCCTCACTCTCTGATTCATCTCCTCTCACTTTGTCTTGAGTCCAGTCCAATCCAAATTTTGAGCCATAGCTCCATTACACCTGTTCTTGTCAAAACATCTACAATTCCAGATCGCTATTTTGAAAGATTAAATGATAAATTGAAAGACTGAATCTTATCCACATCTTAATTTGCTCTAGTAGCAACATTTAATATAGTTCCTCTCTCCCTCTTCCTTTACACAATGAGCTTATAGGACACACTAAACTGCATCTTGTTTATCCAGTTCCTTCTCAATTTCTCCATTTGGTTGTTTTATTGTTATCTCAGATTTAACTTGTCCAAACCTGGGGGTTTGGGACACCTGGGTGGCTCAGTTGGTTAAGCATCTGGGTTCTTGGGTTTGAGCTTCACATCAGGCTCTGTACTGACAGTTCAGGGCCTGCTGGAATTCACTTCCTCTCTCTGTCCCTCCCCCTGCTCACACACTCTCTTTTTCAAAATGTATAAGCAAACTTTAAAAAACTGGGGGTTTGATCCCCCCCCCCAAATATTCCTTCTACCTTTATCTTCCCTAATCCATAAATGAACAGTCCATCTTGAAAGAAGGACATTAATTACTACAATCTCATGGACACTGAGAGGATATTGAAGTGATACTATGAACAATTCTATGTCCACAACTTTGATAACCTCCATGAAATGCGCCAATAACTTGAAGGACACGATTTGCCAAAACATACACAGAAAGACATACACAATATGAACAGACCTTTATGTATTAAGGCAATCAAAAATGATTTGCCGAGAGGTGGTCCTTGTCTGCTCCACACTGGTGAATTGCCACTTCAAACATCTGCTCGCTTTCTTCCTTGAAGAACAGATTCTGATTATTGCTATGGTCCGTATTAATTTCCTTTCATTGAGTATTTTCTATGAGCTATTATGCTGTGCTGGTTGCTTTTGATATATACTTTTCACTTCTTTTAACCACCTTCCCATTTTACAGATGAAGGAATCGTAGTTCAGTGAAATTTAGTTGTTGCCCAATTTTCCAACAGCTAGCCAGGTGGATAAACTGGGATTTGAAAACCTTTAACTGACTCCAAAGCCTCTGCTTTCTCTACAGCTCCATGCTGATCCATTAAAAGGTAGAGCTGGTACCCTGGAACATGTGTATCAATGAGACATCACTTTCCAGTCTCTAAAGGGTTATTATCCTTAACTGCTCCTGTTCTAGCTTCTTGGAAGAAGGTGTTGGGTCTTTGCCTCTACAACATCTATCATGAAGTCAACTTCAAAGCACTCAACCTGGGTGTTTGATCTCCTGCCGGCATGCTTTCTGACACACGCTGGAAAATGAAAGTAGGAAATGAGGAACAGTTTAGTCATCCTTGTTAAACATTTCTGGTGCCAGTCAGGAAAGATGTTGACCTTAAAATTAAGAATTAGAAGCACACATTCTGGAAAAATAAATCAGTCCAATAAGAACCGAACCAGTGAGACCCAGGAGAGACTTCTGAGTGCCCACAAAAGACATGAAGCATAAGCAGCTGCTAAATGTTCTCTCTCCTCTGGCTTTCCCTGTTTATGGTACAACTCTAGTGTGGTACAATTTTACCCTGTACACATGTTTTTCATGAGAGAAGGCAGGGAGTGGGGATCATGCCATTTTTGTAGTTTCAAAGACTTGAAGTAAAGAAAAAAAAAAAATTCAGGTAAACCAGAGAGTTAAACAGGTGTTTCAGACACATCTGCCTTGAGACCATCTATACTTTGATTGTGGCAAAGTATACATAATATAAAATTTACATTTTAACCATTTTAAGGTAGACAGTTCAGTGGCCTTAGGTACATTCACAATCTTGTGCATCCATCACCGCCACCTAGTTCCAGAACTTCTTTATCCCAAGTGGAAAGCTTGTGTCTATTAGTACTCACTTCCTGCCTCCCCCATCCCCTTGTAGCCACTAATTTCCTTTTTGTCTCCTTATATAGATTTGCCTGTTCTGAACATCTTATATAAGTGGAACCATGCAACATGTGGTCTTTCATGGTGGCTTCATCTTTACTGAGCATCGTATTTTCAATATTCACCCACGTTGCAGCACAGTAATGTTCCAGGTAACATTCCGTTTCACGTTCATTTTCCAACAAAACGATGATGGACATTTGAGTTGTTTCTATCTTTCGGCTGTCGTGAACAGTGCTGCTTGGAGATTGTTTTAGATGTGTGCAAATCAAATTTTCAGGTCTTGAGGCAAGTTGTGAGAACCCTATACTTCTCCCAAGTGCCTCAAGGAGCCACCCCTTTGCACAGACTGCCAGTACCACTCCCATGCTGCTTCACCAGCTTCAATGATATCTTCTCAGGGTCCTCTTCCTCCACCAGTGTACAAAGCGATTCCTCGCCCTGCCAGTCTCTATCTTGGGCACTTTTGTGTTTCCGTCCATCATCACAATTTGTAATGAGGTTGTTGATTTTTGTTTTTAAATGTCTCTCTCCTCTAATCCTTAAGGGATGTCAACTCCTCAAGAATAGGAAACCCTATCTGTTTGTTTACTGAGGAGTTGTTCTCAGCACTAATGTCACTGCCTGCCACATACAAGTGCTTCGGTGTTGGTAATGGAGATACTGATCTACACAGGCTTTAAAGATGTAATCAGACTTGATCCCTCGAGTCCAGACTGGGCTCCATTTAAACTCTGAGGACCAAATAACGTGTGGCTTAAATACCTACGTCAATGGATTGCTCAAGGTTGTCCAGGCACTATGAGGCAAGCAAGTGGTTTTGATGCTACTGTTTTACTTAGCAGGAACCAGAAAATGCGGAGGCTTTAAAACCAGATACCCTGTTCTTAGAGAGTTCGCCCCCCAGAAATTCATCTAGGTCACTCCCTGGGTTTTTGCTGTAAGGTCCTTACTTTCTGAGACATTTATTAACCACCTTATTTAAACCTCTGGCTCTGGTTGTTGGGCACCTATTTTCTTACATTTCTTATCCCTCTTTTTGAGCTTATTTTTCTCCTTAGCACTTGTCACTCTCTGACAAACTCTCTTGTCTATTGGCTGCCTCTTCCTGTGAAAATGTAATACCAGGAGGGCAGAAATTCTCATCCATTTCATTCACTGCTGCAATCCAGTATCTTGGACAATAACCATGCACACAAGTGCTCAATTAATATTTGGGGAATGGATAAATAAGTAAATAAATAAATGCATAGCATTTTTCAGTCCACAAATTTCTCAGTCACATCTAGACCAGGATGTATGGTACTCTATGACTCTTGGCTTTAGCAATGATCTTAGTGTTAGCAGTGATCCTAGAATTCTTGGGTTCTAGTCTGGTTCCAAACAGACAATATGCTTCCCTAATTTTTACTCAAATGTTTCTCTCCAGAGTTCCACCCTATTCCTCTTCCAGAGATATCTGTGGTTCTAATCTTGCAAATCATCTTTTTAATTTTTTTTTTAATTTTTGAGAGAGAGACAAAGAGAGTATAAGCAGGGGAGGGAGGAGGGGGGAGAGAGAGAGAGAGAGAGAGAGAGAGAGAG
>NW_026057585.1:56698665-56788662 GCF_023721935.1 Panthera uncia
GAGCGGGGGGGAGAGAGAGAGAGAGAGAGAGAGAGAGAGAGAGAGAGAGAGAATCCCAACCAGAGAGAGAGAGAGAGAATCCCAATCTGTCAGTGCAGAGCCTGCTGTGGGGCTAGATCCCACAAACCTCAAGGTCATGACTTGAACCAAAATGAGAGTCAGACTGAGCCACCCAGGTGCCCCTATCATGGGCTATTTCTATCTCTTCTGAATAGAATGGTCAGTCTTCCCAGGAGGTATGAAACAATGTTTTGTGTGCCAGGCATTGTGTAAGCTATATCTCATTTAATTGTGGCCACAGTCTTAGAATCAGGTGGGTATTATTCTATCTCTTTATAGGTGAGGAAATAAACATCTGCAATTAAACCCAACGTCATTTAGCATGTAACAAATGATAATCACGATGAGCCCATGTTTGACTATAAATCTGCAGTTCAAACTATTTCCACCCTTGGATATTGCATAGTTTTCTATTACAAACAAACAAAAAACAAGTCATATTTAGCAGCCTGACACAACACTCATTCATTATCTCATAGCTCTGTAGTGCAGAAATGTGGCACTCTATGCATGCGCTCTCTGTGCAGGCTACGTTAAGGTATCAGCTGGCTATGTTCTTATCTGAAACTCAGAGTCTTCTTTCAAGTTCATTCCTGTTGCCAGTGGAATTCAATTCCTTGTCTTTTTAGAACTGAAGCCCCCATTTTCCTGCTGGCTATCACCTGGGGCTGTGCTCATATTCTGGAAACCATCCACATTTCTCATCCCATGGCCCCCTCAAGTCAGCACATCAAATCTTTCTCATGCTTGGAATCTCTCATACTTCTTCTGATACCAGTCAGGGAAAACACTCTGCTTTTAAAGATTGTTTGGTGGGTTAAATGTCAGACTCTTGATTTCAGCTCAAGTCATGATCTGCGCGATGACCGTGTGGAGCCTGCTTGGGATTCTCCTTCTTCTCTCTCTCTGCCCCTCCCCAGCTTGTGCTGTCTCTCTCAAAATAAATAAATAAACTCTGAAAAAATAATAAAAATAAAGATTCCATGTGATTATATTATACCCATCTAGATAATCTCCTTTTGCCATAACACAATAATCATTAGAAGCTATCTGATCATATCTATAGGTTCTACCTCCATTCAAAGGGGAGAGTATTATACAAGGATTAAGATCACTGGGGTCATTCTTAGGATTGTGCCTAACACAGATGTTGCAAACCTGAAGCTCAGCTTAGCTCTTTACTGACAGCCACATGGTCTCAAGGCATGCACCAATAACCTCATAGCTTTCCTGCAACCTATAAGCTTCCTAAAAGAGCCAGGATCAGATTTCCACCTTATCTTATTTCAACCCCCTCCAATTCCATGAAACTCCTTCATTCTCTCCAAGAGCTGGCTGGCCTAGGCAGGAACTGAAGCAGTTACAATTAATTGCCTAATGGATATGTTGATGACAAAGGAGTTGGGGACAAATAAAGGCAAACATTTAAATGTATGTTCATAAGTCTAACTAGAAACTAGAGGAATATATCAAGAAGTAGTCGCCAAAAATATCTTTCTTATCTTTATAAAAAATACACTGGGTACCACACTTCCTCCAATAATTTTTGTCTTTTCCAGTTTCACGTAAGCTCCAAGCTGCAAGAATGAAAGCTCCATGCTGGTTCCCCACACAATGAAGCCTCAAATAGTCTGAAATGGCTACCAGCAATTGGTGCTAATTATGATTCAAAACTGAGGATATGAAGGTCTCTTCAACTCAGACAAAGGGCACTGCTATCTAGAGAGCTGCTGGGCTCAGCTTTCCCCTACCCACCACCACACACAGCTTGACAAGAGGTGACACATATGCCTCAGATTTCAATAAATGCCCCTGGGGGAGAATGCAGAAAGTAGGCGTTCTTACTTGAAAGAGAAGAAGGATCCTATAACACTCTAAAGTATAACAGCATGTCCTAATGGAACACTTGAGCCAGTAAGAACTTTCTGTCTACCCTAGGATTTCTATGTCATCTCTCAAACCTCCAACAATTAAATGAAAATTTATAGCTGCTAGTTTTCTAAATAGCTCTCCTCTGTGGCCTTTCCTGAGACCCTGAGAAATTGCATAGTTCCTTTTTTTCTCAACTCTGTAAGAGACTGTGCATTTTTTAGCTTATATTGCCATTATTTTTCTTATCACTTTCGTGAGACTATTACCCTCTTGAGTGTAGAAACTATGCCTTGTTGTACATTTCTATAGAATTCAATGTCTGGCACATAGTAATTGATTAATAAAATCTCAAGTGATATAACACTAGTCTAATCAGTGTTTTGTGTTATTTTTCCTGTTGTGCTGGGTTTTTTTTTCTAAGTCTTCTTTAAAACCAGGGTCATAGGGGCTCCTGGGTGGCTCAGTCGGTTAAGCATCCAACTCTTGATTTCTGTTCACTTCATGAACTCATGGTTTGTGAGTCGGAGCCCCACATCGGGCTCTGTGCTGATAGCACAGAACCTGCTTGGGATTCTTTCTCTCCCTCTCTCTCTCTGCCCCTCCCCCACTCACACGTGCTTACTTTCTCTCTCTCAAAAATAAATAAATAAACTTTAAAAAAAACCTCAAGGTTATATACTTGTGAGTTAGTGGGTTGGAATAGGGTACTGCTTCTTAGTGTGAGCTAACCAGAGAGACTTAGCTTCTGTTTCTGCTTGCAACTAGTCACAGTGTGAGCCAGCTGGGAGCATCTCAGATGGATTTACAAGGACCTAGTGAACAAAAAAAACCCACAGAAATTGAGTGATGAAGTTCAAACACAGACTGGTAAATCCATCCAGAGAAACACTGAGCTCCAAAGGAAGGTTTAGTTTGGGTATGGACAACATCTCATGCCACCGAGATCCATTTACTCTCTTCTTTCATAGGAAGTTCCAGGACTACAGTGGAGATGTCTTTTTTTTTTTTTTTAAAAAAGGAAGGTATTCTCCTTGCTTCTCTGAGAAGAAAGGGAGAAGTCCAATAATTCATATTCAATATGGTGGCCAGTTGTGATATCCTAGAAGAGTAAAACAAAAGAGCTTGTAAGACAAGTTAAGGTCCTGCTGATTTAGTTTGTCTAGAGGGCAAAATTGATATTCATCAATTCCTTCATCAACTATCCATCTTAGATTCTCTTTACCCTTGGCTAACATGTTAACTGGTCTTGGTTGTTTGCCTGGCAGAATGACCCAGATTATAATCTCTAAGAGATCTGAGTTCTTAGTTTTTCATTGTTTTGCCCTTGTTTAGGTATGTTTGCTATAGTTGACCATAGTCATTACCAGACACAGAAGTATGAAGAGACACCTCACAGATTCCTCTGGACTGCAGATCTACCCTCTTAGAGTAGTAGTCACCCTTTCTCCATAGGTGGTAGGATAAATTACCACCACCAGTACCATAGTGCTCTTCTAAGCCTATTAGTCTACTGCCATTTGAACAGTCCAAAATGATTTGGTAGTAGTTACAACACCCAGTTTAGTAAAAATCTATTTTATCCTTTGGAAAACAATTTTCCACCACCACAAAACTAGGTTCTGTAACATGGCAGGGTCTTAGATTAAGGGAATGGAAGCACAGATTCTGTAAGTGGATCCCTGGGCATAAGAGTTTGGTGCCCATTTTCACTTTCATTCCTCATCCTCTAGAGCAATGTATTTAGTTAAACAGGACAAAATACTACTAGTTCAAAGTATACACCACATTTTGAAGGACAGTATCCTATCCTGCAAGCATTTTCCCACTGCCCAATCCTAACGCCCTCAGATGAGTCTTCACTGGCCTTTCCACTCTTATCAGACTGGCTGTTTCCAAGTAATAAGGTACATAGTGAGATCACAAACCCATAACCATAAGCTCATTGCCATACTTCTTTTGTTATACAATGGGTCTCTTTATCAAAGGCAATGTTGTGTTGTACTCATATCAATGGATGAGACTTTTTATAAGCTTTCAGATAGGAAAGGGTCTATGGGAAGGGAAGTTAAACTGATATCTGGAGTATGTGTCAATTCTAGTAAAGATAAATGACTTCTTCCTCCAAGGTAGAAGGATTTTGATGTTGTGATCTGCTGCCAGGTGGCTGCTTGGTCTTCCTGAGAATTGTTCCTTGGTTTTTGCTGCTGGCAGATTTGCACTCAGCAGTGACAGTGGTTCTATGAGCCTAGGTAAGGAGGAGCTTATGTTGTGGAGACTGAATAACGTACCTATCTGCTCCCATGATCTATCTAAATGCACAAGCACAGAAATATTGAGGAAAAAATATGGCTGACATCCTAAGAATAGGTCATTCTTCCCTCTTGCATTAGATGCTACCTGGTGACATTAAATGTGACACAGAAATTTACACATTTCAACTATTCCCTCCTGTTCTTCCTGATACACATTAGACAAATTTTGGAATTGCCTTGACTTAGGTGTTTTTCTTTTCAGACCTAAGCTTGTACTTTTTTTTTTAATGTTTATTTTTGAGAGACAGAGAGAGAGAGAGAGACAGAGAGAGAGAGAGAGCATGAGCAGAGGAAGGGCAGAGAGAGAGAGAAATACAGAATCTGGAGCAGGCTCCAGGCCCTGAGCTGTCAGCACAGAGCCCAACACGGGGCTCGAACTCACGAACATGAGATCATGATCTGAGCTGAAGTCGAATGCATAACCGACTGAGCCATTCAGGCGTCCTTAAGCTTGTACTTTCTATCAAGGCTGTACTGAGACCTAACCCTAATTGTCAGCCAAGAGGCAATGAATGACAAGTGGTAGGGGTGAGTCTTGAAATAAAGAGAGTCACTTTATGAGACACTTGCTGCAGGCCAAATTATTACATGGTCTCCAGAAAAGGGGAGACTATTCTCCTCTGGAAAAGATAGAGATGTTGCTTTTACTGGCCAGAAAGATCAGAAAGAATTGGGGGTGTTCCAGATTTTCAGATTTATTTATTCAAATGTTTCTATCCGTGGTCTTGTGCTTCTACTCTTTTTCTATCAAGGCCCTGATTGGGACCTAAGAGACCTACAAAGACTATGCATGTATCTCCTTTGCAGCCCAGTCACCCTTATCATGAGTTCCTGGGCCTAATTTCATCATAGCTGTGTCCTGAGACTGCAGAAAACTGACCTATAAAGCTCTGATAAAAACCTTCTGGTTTTTATATTCTTCCTTAAGTTGAAATTGACTCTCCTTTATCTTTTATTTTTTTGAACGATGTCTTTAATGTTGTCTAAGTAGCCACCTCATTTTACAAACTTTATTTGAAAACACCTTGCCACCATACCAGTTAAGAGGTACAGCTTCTTGGTCTCCCAATGCCTTATCCTTTAACTGTACTTCACCAACATCGACAGTTAAACACTTAAGTGATTATAATGTATAGCATCTTACTACCAGCAATGAGTCTTACTGCTTCTAGACAAGTGGGCAGTATAATTTTAAAACTCTGTTAGAATCACATCTGGTTTTAGCCAAGTCTCTATAGAGCAGAGCCTGAGGCAAGGATTGAAGTGATAATACTTTATTTAGAAGAAACAAACCTAGAGATAGGAAGGTGAAAAAAAATAAATGAGGCAAAGAAATATGAGAAGCAATGCAATGTATTTTATCACACTGGCCACTTTTTCTTAGTAAGTCAGGAAGACTTACAGCAGTTTGTTGTCAGGTATGTTTGCTTGACCTGCAGGATTTCTTAGGAATGTTCACAAAGAAATTTTTCACCTCAGAGAAATCCCCAAAAAGATAAATGAGGTGGAATTATCTGACTAGCTCCCTTCTATCTCTCATTTGTCACTGCTCTTGGTTTGCCCCATCGCACTAGATCAACTTCTATAGCAAATACGAGCCACAGCACCCTGTTTGCAAAAATATCTAAACCTGAAAGCAACCAAATGTTTGGAAGCCATATAAAACAGTAAGAGTTCATGAAATAAAATATACAGACAAATATATCAAGTTGACTCTTAATAAGTTACGATAGGTAATTAATATTATGGAGAAGACTGAAGAGGAGAAAAAACAATGGAACCAGAAATCCATAGAGAATTCTTGGGAATGTTCTTCTGATTGACATGAAATATGTTTACATATTCATGATTCTTTTTTTAAAAAATCAAGAAAAAATAACAACATATTTTATATAATTCTACCCTAAAAATAAATATCTTCTCCTATAGTGAAACAAGTCATTACTTGTCAACATACAAAAATTAAGTATTAGTTGGTGCGTACTTTTTTTTTTTTTTTACCTTTAAAGCAAACCAAGTACTTGATGTAAAGCAGAGGCAAAGGAACAATGTAAAGAGTACCCATTCTTGAGTGACTTTTGGATCCATACCAAGATTTTTTTTATTTTTACCTAAAAGTGTGCTCAAAAAAGTATATAGTATCCTCATGGATATGTACTTTGATACTGTTGCTACAAATACTGCCTAATCTAAATCTAAAGGTCACTGGATTGTACCTTCTGTAAGAGCATGGACTGCATGTTTTAGTCACCAATGGATATAGTATATCAAACTTGGTAAGCACCCAATTAGAATTTTTTGAATGATATAATAAACCAATTAATCAATCAATCCAAAAAGGTCTGATATACTTTTCCATCTGTCATTCTCATTGCTCTTGGTTAACCCTATTTGAAGTCTTGATTCTACATCAAATACAAATTACATTGACAAGACAATATTTGAGTAGTCCCCTCCAGTTTGCCTCATAGATCTTCCTCAGTGCAGTGAATATGAATATTGAAAATTGTACAAATATGTAGCTAAAAAAATGAGACTTCAGAATGTTATGAGGTTGATACATGAGTTAGGCATGGCTGAATTTTTGTGGTCATTTAGGGTAACTTAGGTACCTTCAAAGGATCCACAATGGTTTATTATGTCAGTGTTCATAGTTGTACAGGGCATATTTGTCTTCAATCTAAATGTATAAAGAAACAAACATCATAGCTTTTTGTAGGCTTATGTGATGAGTCACTCACATAGGATTCATTATAGACCTACCATGGGCCAAATTTCCCTATTGGTAGCAAATTTTTCTCTGCCTTTGTCTTATTTAATATGCTTCAGTCTATTATTAATATCCACAGAAAAATAAGCCTGAATTTTGATGCTTATCATGGCCTGCACTCCAGAGCATGGATCCATGGATGATTTTCTACATCATGAGACAGAATTGAAAATGAATGGATAGCCAGTGTGGGCTCAAAATAATAAAAATGTACTAAGAAGGGCATGGATCTTCTCCCTCAAAATATAAAAATGTCATTCCATAGGATACTTGAGAAACTTCCTACTTTTTCCACAATATTTCCATATGTTATTAATGTTCAGACCAAATGGGAAAGGAAATAACAACCTGCAGTACAAGGGAGTTCACCATTTCTCCATTCTAGCAGAAGTATTCTTGTCCAAATTTGATCTGTTTCAAGACTCAATATTTTTTTTTCAAAATTCGTTTTTTTTAATTCTTTTTTAATATGAAATTAATTGTCAGATTGGTTTCCATACAACACCCAGTGCTCATCCCAACAGGTGCCCTCCTCAATGCCCATCACCCACTTTCCCCTCCCTCCTACCCCCCATCAACCCTGAGTTTAGTCTCAGTTTTTAAGAGTCTCTTATGGTTTGCCTCCCTCTCTAACTTAAGACTCAATATTTTTAATATGTGCTCACGTTGTCAACACCAACCAACTGAAAATACGTTGGAAGCATTAATTCCTGGAAGAATAAGGAGTCAGGGAAGTTCTTAGAGAACTCCATGGGAATAGAAAATGATTCCCTGGCCAATAAAAACAACAAAGGTATGAAGAGAAACAAGATATTAGCTATCAGTGGAAAGAATTAAGTGCTTCTCATACCTGGTGACATCAGACAAAAAGTCCAAAATTAATGTCTCAGGTGATAATTGATGCTAGGCAGATAACAGCTAGTGGGGTTAATGGCTTCTTGGAAAACCAGGTGTGACTAGATTACAGGTAAACTCAGTGGGACCATACCCAGTTGAATGGAAAGATGCTCATTAAAAGGGGGTGTGACTGAATTTTCTTGCTTCATCCAAAGCTAAATTCACATAGTGGAGTCTTGGGAGAGCTCAGAGTCTGAACACATACGTTTCTCAAGTTTTCCATACTTACTCAGGAAAAGGAGTAAAGCATCAGTTGTCTAGATTAGTTGAATAGCTCTTGAAGAATAAAGTTGTTCAGCAATTATCAGGCCCTAGATCCCATTTGTTCATTTCTCAACTAATCTACCATTGTCAATATGATCTGCTGTTTAAATTTTTTAACATTTATTTATTTTTGAGACAGAGAGAGAGAGAGAGAGAGAGAACATGAACAGGGGAGGGTCAGAGGAAGAGGGAGACACAGACTCTGAAACAGGCTCCAGGCTCTGAGCTATCAGCACAGAGCCTGATGCGGGGCTCGAACCCACAGACTGCAAGATCGTGACCTGAGCCGAAGCCTGACGCTTAACCGACTGAGCCACTCAGGCGCCCCTGATCTGCTGTTTAAACTTACATATCTTTGGGGTGCCTGGGTGGCTCCGTCGGGTGAGCATTCAACTTCGGCTCAGGTCATCATCTCAAGGTCTGTGAGTTTGAGCCCCGCGTCAGGCTCTTTGCTGACAGCTCAGAGCCTGGAGCCTGATTTGGATTCTGTCTCCTTCTCTCTCTGCCCCTCCCCAACTTGTGCTCTGTCTCTCTATGTTTCTCAAAAAAATAAATAAGTGTAAAAAAAATAAAAATAAATAAACTTAACATATCTTTGAGCTGAGATCATCTTCCAATATTCTTAAAAAAAAAAAAAAAGATGGGGCACCTGGGTGGTTCAGTCTGTTAAGTGTCCAACTTCAGCTTAGGTCATGATCTTGTGATTTGTGAGCCTGCCACATCAGGCTCTCTGCTGTCAGCACAGCACCCACTTGGGAACCTCTGTCCTCCTTTCTCTCCCCATCCCACCCCCATTTGTACTCTCTACTCAAAAATAAATAAACATTTTTTTAAAAAAAAAGATCATTTGCCAATATTACAGTCTAAGAAGTGAATATTGTTCTTGCCCACATTTCATGAAACTAACAACCTGGTGACATCAAAGAAGACTACACAAGTTAAAGCTTCCTTTTTTAGTGCAGGCAGATGAGAATATTTTAGGAGCTTTCCTTTCTCCTATATTTTTTCTCCAACTGAATTCTTTAACACTAGATTTTCCCTTCTATATTATTAGAGAAGTGATCAATATTTTTTCTCCCATGGGCCAAGCAACCTTCATGGACTCCCAGGCTTCTGGTGTGCCTGTCTGTGTCTCTGAAAGACAGTATGACACAACTATAAGGATCATGGGACTAGAGACAGAACAGAAGGCTACTGATCACAGCTCAGCCACTAACTCATGTTGTACAACCTTGAACAAGTCATTTTCCTTTTCTAGGTCACAGTTTTGTCATCTGTCAAAGGGACGTATTCAATGAATAATTTGTAAGCTCAATTTACAGCTTAAATGTTCTTTAATTCAAAACGGATCTAGATTTCCATGATACTTTCAGGAAGCTCATTTACTTCAACAAAGATTAGAGTTTCTGAATATTAAGTATAGCTAATGTGTGTCTATATCATGAATGTACAGAAAGTAATTGTTAGCTTTCTTAAAATTTGTGAACTTTTCCAAGTTCACTTTGGATATCTTTGCAGAACTCTGGAAGAACTTATTTGCATATCCAATCTCAGTGGCCTCAGTGATTTGAAACATGTCTCTCAGGTGGACAAATCAATTCAGTTTCATAAATGGGTCAGTCCCTGTTGGTCCTCTTTGGGAATAGCCTTTCTACTTAAGAATATGTTAGGAAGGAAATGGGAATTATTCAATGACTAGTGTCTTTCACACTCTGCCTCTTAGGTCCAATGGACCTTTAGCAAGTGCCCAATCTGAGAGAGAACCAGGGGGTTACTAAGGCATTTGCAAAAGAGTATCCATTTGGATTTAGTAATTAGTGCTTCTCAATCTTTTATTATCCTCACTATGGCTGATTGAATGTGAATCCTTCATATATACCATTACTCAATGGTTTTTCTTTTTTTTCCCCATACACCCTAATATATAAGACAGAGAGAGAGATGAAAGGATCCCTCAGGAAGTTTAACTCTTCCTACATTGATGGGAAATGCTTCAAAGTTGGCAAAAGACCAATTTAGAGCCCTTTAGAATATTGTTTCAAGGAACGAGCCTATGTGATATCAAATGCTGCAAAGTCTCAGTTCCCATCTATAATAGAGTATGCTTCCAATAAATGTTTATTATTATTATTACTATTATTACTATTTTCAGGAGCAATATCAGTACTGGAGAATTGGCATTCTATTCGATATAACACTTTTCCATAAAAAACATCCTCACCAGAGTTGTAAGGGTTGAACTGAACACATGATGTGTTGGATATCATCTGTTTCTCCTCTACTTCGACTCTCTACCCTTTGTGCCATGTGATACAGGAGGCTGGTCCATGTAAATATATAATTGGGCTAACCTTCTCTCTACTTTCCAAATGGGTATGGCCAATGGAGAATACCATCAGGAAATCAGAGGGGCAAGAGCAAAGTGAGGCTGAGTGTTTATTGCCCTGCTCCCTCCCATTATGATTGGTTAGTTGCCATCAAACAAAGGTCTCATTCCCTATTAGGCAGTTTTCTTCACCCAGCTATCTCTGTCTCCAGGTTAGTATCCACTCTCTCCTCTTGCCCATCAAGCTAGTACTTTCCTGTTACTAGCCAGACAACACTGCACTATTTATGGTTTACCTGCACTCAACCACACCTTGGCAAATAGTCCTTTTATTAAACTGCCTTCAAATTATCGAGTTTAAGTGTGGCATGCCTTTCCTGATACAATCCTGCCAATGCGCACGGTCTTTGTGCTATTAGCTCTATAGGGACAGGGATCTCTATTTTGAGTTTTTAGTTGCTGTATCCCCAGCACATTCAGTGCCTGGCATGTATTAGACACTTAAGTAATATTTGTTGAATAAATAACTGTTCTCTAAATAGGGTTTTAGCACAGGTCTTATGGAGACAAAAGCCTTAACAATTTTGGAGGTTCTCTTTAAGAAAAGAATATACATACATGTCAATGTTGCCAAGTTTACAAAAATATATTATCCTATTGGTAAGGCCTCTCCCAAGGCCTTGAATGGGTCCCATAAGAATGAAGGGCCCTGAAACTCAAGCTTCTCCAGCTTCAGCCTACCTCTTCTTGGACAAACTCAAAGTTTCAAGGAAACTGCCAGTTGCCTGTGCATAAATGTGAAGAGAAAAGCATGGTGTCATGAAAAATGCATAGAAGTGGGAGTCAGATACACATGGGTGAGGGTTCCAACTCCTTTGCCTATTAGTTATGAACTTGGATAGGGGACTTAACCTCCAAGAGACTTGGCCTACTTAATCTACAGAAGATGGTTAATAATTCTTCCTTCAGAGGACTGCTGTGAGGATTACCTAAAATCACGATGTAAAGTTCCCGGCATACGGTAGGTGCTTAGTAATCATTCAACCTTGCCTGGTGAAGGTGTTTTCCCAGCAGCTTTCTTTTAAGCCTTCCCCAGGCCTGCTTCCTTTCTGCTATGATTGAATTGGATTTTCCTCCTCAGTCCTCTGAGAGCCAGTCTAAGCAGCTGCTACTTCAGGACCAAGACCATGGCCCTATTCACACCAACTTCTGGAGTCAATATTTGCACAGTGGAAAGTCCAGCATGCAGCACAGTTTGCCTGTGGCCAAATATCCAGCCCTATTTGCCAGGGATTCCTTTCTGTCACCAGCCATAACTCAGCCAGATCTCTGAGGAGTCATTTATACGCTCTAAGCAAATTTTTTCATTCCTTTCTCAGAGAAAAAATTCTCCCCATATTTCATTTTCTAAGTGATCTCAATGGCATGTCAGTTGCCTTTTACATAAACATTATAGGGTTGAGTAAGCCACATTTTAGAGGCTGGGTTACCTTTTTTTTTTTTTTATTCTATGTGCTCTTTTATTAATGTTCTCCTCTTCCAGTTACTCAGATATGAATTACACCCAAATCCTTGTTTAAACAATGCAAAATCCATGAAGACAGGGTTGATATTTGCTTTATTCATCGTTGTACTCTTAAAGTAGTGCCTGGCATGGAATAAATGTTCAATAAATATTTTGAATTAACAAATGAATGATTAGATATATCATGCAGAAAAGAATGTAAAAGGATGACCTAGGGGATAGGAGTTATAAGGATAAACTTAGAAATCAAATATGGGCAATATTTCCTACCATATTATGTACAAGGGTTAACTATCTTGTGGGACAGTGAGGTCCTTGTGACTGGAGGACATCTGTCAGGAATTCCATAGGGAAAAAGTTTGCATTGAAGATAGAAGTCAGTCACATCTAATTTCAATTCCAACTCTGAGAGTGTAGGATTTCATAAGGTAATATTGCCTAAGTATTAAATAGTGGCTTGTGGAAATTTGAGAACCTAATTGGCTTTGGATCCAATTTCACTTTCAGTATACTAGCTTTAGTACCTGGGCCAAGTTTACTTCCCCAAGCCTCAGTTTCTACATCTATATATAGAGTAAGCATAACACTGACTTCACAGGATTATTGTGAATTAAATGAGATATTAAATTTAAGAACCCTCACACGTCACTCTAAGTATCTATGAACAATCCAACAAATACTGGATTCCTCCTCTACCCCTATCCCTCAAGTTTTTATTCTTAATAAAGGTAGAATAGTTAAGCAACTCCTTTCTTAAAGAGGCTGGTGCTGCAATTGGGAAGACCTGGCCCATCAGTCTGTCACTGGCCATAGTCACTCTGTGACTTACAGCAGATCGTATACCATCTTTAGTCTCTGGCTCTTCAGTTATCACCTGAAAACCTTAAATTAAGGCTTTCTTGGGTTATCTCGTGTCCTGAAGATAAGAAGTTCCTTCAGAAAGCTCAGTTCACCTACATTTTGGAACTCATTCAATACTCGGAGTGATATTAGGAAAACCCCCCACTTCCTTGTCAATTTTTCTGACCATTATAGGTGGGATCTCAGCACGTGGCTGAATCTTACCTGGTCCCATGAGTGTAGTAAGGTATACTTTGGGCTTTGTAAAATATAATAAGCCACACATGGAATTCATTAGCTAGTATCAACCTCTCTTGGCTGAGATGCAGACACCCTTTCTGACGCAGAACTCTTTCACAATAACTTCATTTCTTCCTGGAATGACACTAAAGAATCAATGCACTATAGCTATCAGGATACAATTTCAATTTTTCAAAGGGAATAACCTTAACATGGGCCTGGTATCCCTCCTTCTGCCATACAGTAGGGTCTTCTACCTCCTTTAGGAGCCCTCCCTGGAAAGCCAGGAAAAACTCTGCTAAAACTGTACTTCCATCCATAACCATAGTGGGGAACAGATCATTTTCGCTTCTTGCCAGGGAACCCTACAGCACACTGGTTTGTCTTCCTTAAATCTGATTAGCTCTTCAAATAAGAAACCTAATGCCTTTTCATTATATCCTTCCTCCCCTGGGAAAAATTTTCAAAAATAATAATATGAATAATAAAGCATAACATTAAAATGGGGCAAGCTATTCAGGAAAGATGAAGAGCAAAGGGTCAACAAAAGACTCTTTTGCCTCTAACTGGGAAATTTAACTACCCTCTCAGTTTTGGTTATAAAAGAAAAAGAAAAAGATTTCACTCAACTGTGAAGGCAAAAGATCTGATTGATAGAGCTGTTATCCTTGGTTAGCTTTATAATGACTTAAGTTGGACGGGTTGATTTTAAGAAAAATTGATATCAAAAATGTGCCTCTGCCTCCATGTCTGTGCTTAAGTCACAGCCACACTCCCCCGACCCCCATAGTACTTTCTCAAAGCACTGTCATCATTAATGAGTAGTGTTCAGGTTCTGGATGATTTCAGGCCTCGATCTGCAGATACACAGGCAGATCCTGGCTGTGTTAAGCTTTAAATGCTCTTCTCCAGAGGTTTCAATGTTTCTGCCACTTTCTCTTAATTCCAGTAACTTGCAGGGTCTACTACACTGAGACTTTTCAGGAACCTTCTACAGACCCAAACCACCCCAGCTCAAAGGATCCATTTGGATGTGACTAAAGCTTGAATCCACAAGCACAGAAATACTGTGGACTATGGGGCACCTGGATGGCTCAGTCGGCTAGGCATCCGACTTTTGATTTCACCTCAGGTTGTGATCTCACCAGTATGACATCTAGCCCCACTTCAGTGCAGAGCCTGCTTGGGATTCTCTCTCTCCCTCTCTCTCAAAATAAATAAATAAACATTAAAAAAAAAAAAAAAGAGGGGCGCCTGGGTGGCTTCCCCAGTGGAGCGTCCAACTTCAGCTCAGGTCATGATCTCACAGTTTATGAGTTCAAGCCCTGCATCAGGCTCTGTGCTCACAGCTCGGCACCTGGAGCCTGCTTCAGATTCTGTCTCCATCTCTCTCTCGGCCTCTCCCCCACTCATGTTCTGTCTGTTTGTCTCTCTCTCAAAAATAAACATTAAAAAAAAAAAGAGAAATACTGTGGACTAAAATAAAGAACAGAAAGAAGGCCATAATGTAGACACCATCCTCCAAAAAAGACTGCAGCAAAACAACTCCTGAGTATGGGGCACCTGGGTGGCTCAGTTGGTTGAGTGTCCGACTTTGGCTCAGCTCATGATCTCACAGCTTGTAAGTTTGAGCCCCGCATCAGGCTCTGTGCTGAGAGCTTGGAGCCTGGAGCCTGCTTCAGATTCTGTGCCTCCCTCTCTCTCTGCCCCAACTCACTTGAATTCTGTCTCTCTCTCTCTCTCAAAAATAAACATTAAAAAAATTTTTTTAATAAAAAAACAAAACTCCTGAGTAGAAATCAGAGTGCTTGAGTTTCAGAGTCAACAAATTCTAAGCACCCACTTAATAGTGATAAGCTGGCATGTTTCACCTAACTAGAATTCTAACTAGAATCTGTATAAGATATCATTATTAACTCTATCTTATGATGAGGGCACTGAAGCTCAGAAAGGTTACATGACTTTTTTAAGGTCGCAAATTTGTTTCAGTGTTGAAATTTGAACTCACATTTCTTGACTCATGTTTTTGTTCTTTTCAACATATTACAGTGTTTCTTCAATGAAGTGGGAATCTTAGCTCTGCTACTTGGTAGCTGGATGTCCTTGGTCAAGACACCTACTCCCTCTGTGTCTTTTCTTTTCTATAAAATATTGAGAATAGACCAGAAAAGGAAAACAAGAAGGATTCTGTGCCTATCTGGCATTTAAAAAAAAAAAAATGCCACTGATTGCCTCTCAGAACCAACGGAACAGAATTAAAACCCCCTTTGACCAAGATAAAACCATTAATCATTAATTAGTCCCTTGCATTAAAAGTGCCTTGCAATCACTAAGATTTTTTCCAATGATCATGGCTGCCCATAGGTGTCAGGATAAAGTTCACAGTTCTTACCTTAGCCTACAAGGTCCTTGATCACCATTTTTCCTATTCCTTTGCCTTCCTTTCTCCTTAATCCTCAGAGGCTGGTCTCCCTCTACACTGCCACCTTCTACTACAGCCTGTAATTGCAATTTCCCTCCACACACCACTCCTCCAGTGGGTGCCTTCTCCCCTTTGCTCATCCAGATACCCAAACATATCTTTAAAATACCAGCTCTGCAGTCTCCTCCTCTGGGAATCCCACCTTGACTCCAGCTTAATTTAGATGCCTCTCCTCTGTGTCTCCCTACACAATATGGGGACCTGACTCATAGCAATTCTCCATAACGGCCAACTGACTTGTTTTTCTCCTTCACCAGGTTCAGAATTCCTTAAGGACAGGACTATGCTGAATTTATTTTGTATCCTCAGCATCTATCATAGCAACTGAGGCATGCAAAGTGATTTATAAGTGATTTTGAGTGAAATGATTAAATCCAGATCTATCAGGAAATGGCTACAAACTCAAATGGAAAACACTTTCTATTTCTTTTCTTAAATTTTTTTAATGTTTATTTATTTTTGAGAGAGAGAGAGAGAGAGAGAGAGAGAGAGAGACAGAGCACAAGAGACAGAGGGGCAGAGAGAGAGGGAGATACAGAATCCAAAGCAGGCTCCAGGCTCTGTCAGCACAGAGCCCGATGTGGGGCTCAAACCCATGAACTGTGGGACAAAGTCAGACACCCAACCAACTGAGCTGAAGTCAGATGCCCAACCCACTGAGCCACCCAGGCAGCCCACACTTTCTAAGAGCCAAATTCTCTCAGCCACCATGGGGTTTTGCCTACTTATGCAACTTTATGTATCACTCCCTGCTGCCTTTTTCCACCTCCTCCCATATTATGATAGAAAGAGTATTTCCTTAACTCATTCATAAGTATCTCTGATATGTTCACATTTAGCAAATTCTCTCACATTTACCTACAATTGCTATGAAAAATCACCCTAAAATCCCACTACTGCTTCATGTGGATTTCTACACTAGATGTTTTTATAGAGTCGACCCCTAGGAAAGTTATTTTCCCCTCAATGAATTGGTATCCCTTCTTCTCTTTGACAATATAACTATAAAATTAAGTACCATTTCATTTTTTTTTTAGCTTCTAAGAACTTCAGAGTCAAATCTCTGGTCTAATCATAGCAACTATATAAGCCTATTCTGGATATTTATATTGTTACTGTATTTTCTGGTCTCTACACTTCAGTTTGACAACATTTATTGAGAGCTTATTATATGCACATATCTGTTAGGGGTGCTTGGTGCATATCAATTAACAAAACAAAATTAAAATTCTCCCCTCATGGAACTCACCCAGTTTAAACATACAGACGTTTTAATACATCATACAAATCAATTCCAAAGTTCATGCAGTATATAAAACGGTGATATATCTATCTATCTATCTATCTATCTATCTATTCATTCAGTATATAAAACTGTATAGAGATATATGTATCTCTATATATGTATATACATATATAGATAGAAAGAGAGAGAGATCAAGTTGATGCTTATATTTGTTAAATGCCTGGCTCCTTCTTTTATAATGCATTTATTAGAAATATATTGCTCATCTCAATTTTGTAAATGCTGACATTCACAGATTGAAAACCTACAAGAAAAATACAAAATGCTGATGGAATGTGAATTAACTCATTTCAGAGTTTCTTAAATAATGGTAATAGAAAGTTTATAGGCAGCTTTAGTAATCCCTAATCAGCGTTTTCTAACACATTAGCAGTTGGTGTCTGGAGTCTGACATTTGCTGTGAATGAATGCCTGACAGATTTTGTTTTAAGTTTGGGGTTTTTTTTGTTGTTGCTGTTGTTGTTGTTGTTGGTGGTGGTGGTTTTTTTTGCCTAGTAATTTGCTCCCTGCTGTCTAGGGGGAGGGAACTTTACTTTCCACGATGCCCTACAAAATGTCAATGTCAATCTCCTACCCTACCCCCAGAACCTGCTGCTCCCCACCAACACCAACTACATTGACCTGAAGGCTTCTTAGCTATGGGTCAGATAGGACTTGTGCTGTCTTATGAGGGCTTCTCCTGAGATTACTTGCCAGTCTTTAGAAATCTCTAGAGAGGTTTTTTTGTTTTGTTTTGTTTGTTTTGGGGGGAGGGGCATTGTTTTGTTTCATTTTGTTTTACACCTGAGGACTTACCAGACAGCCAAAGCACCAGTTGAGAGTCGAACACACTTCACGGACTATGAAAATGCAGTTTGTAATATAGTGAACAAAAGCAGACAGAATGAACATTCCATCGTACATACAATACAATGGGACCCCGGTATTTGTGTCCTATTCAACTTTCCCAAAGGGTTAGAGAAAACCTTTAGGGTAAAATGGCTAAGCCAATAAGATCTACTATGGTATCTTTTTTCCCTGCTGTTGTTGAAACTCTTCCTCTAGGTCTCATGCTGCTTTTATTCCAAACTGCCTGTTCTGTCAGAGTACCTGACCAATAGGGGCCTTTGCTGAAAATATATCCCGCACTGGGGAGAAAAATAGAAATCCATTCACTAAAGCTGACCCCATCTACCCCATCTCTGTTTACTATTTCATTCTCAATACCATATAGACTACATCAAGGATTTAATGAATTACTACTGAATATGCAAAACAGACGGATTTTGACGATAGCATCCGGATAGAAAAAAATGACAAGTACTGAGGCCTAGTACAAGGTCACTCCCGATTGTGTGATCAAAGGATACTGTTAACTGTTGGCTCAAAGAGATCATGGTTTTTCTTTTCTTTTTTTCTTTCTTTCTTTCTTTTTTTTTTACATATTGAAAAACATGTGACTTTTGTACTACAGCAAATCAAAGAGGAAAGCAAATCCCCACTTCACCACTAATATATTTGGTTCCATTTCCTTTTGATAAAAATACCACATTCTCAACAACTTATTTTCTTTTCCCTTCAGGAAACTGGTGGGAAAATGTGCTCCCAAGCTATGGATACAGGAAACATCAACAAATCTTAAGTTCATTTCACTAGATAAAAGAAGCCCCTCCCCCAAAACTGCATATTCTCTGAATTCATGTGTGTAATATTCAGAAAAAGGTGAAACTATAAGGCCATAGAACAGAGCAATGGTTGCCATGGTTGGGAGGGGGGCCCTAGGCTTGTCTAGAAAAAAACTACATAAGGGAATTTTGATGGAGAAAGAAAGGAGTGTGTACCATGATTTCAGTAAGTGGTTGCCTTATTCTCTGTATTCATCAAAACCCACAGAATTGTACAGTCAGAAATGAATTTTATTTTATGTAAAATAAAAAATAGGGGCACCTGGGTGGCTCAGTCAGCTAAGCATCCAACTTTGGCTCAGGTCATGATCTCGTGGTTTGTGAGTTTGAGCCCCACATGGGGCTCTGTACTGAGAGTTCAGAGCCTGGAGCCTGCTTCAGATTCTGTGTCTCCCCCTCTCTCTTCCCCTCCCATGCTCATGCTCTGTCTCTCTCTCTGTTTCTCAATAATAAAGAAACTTTAAATTTTTTTTAATTTAAAATAAAAATAAATAAATGTTAAAGTCCATGTAATTTGTTCGCATGGTGTGATAGGAAGAAATCCAGTGAAGTATCTAACAATTATGAATTTGCTCTACTAATTGAGATATATATTTATATCATCTTTAATTATTAGCCTTTAGATATATAATGCCTAAAGCAATACTAGAATTTTGCTAAGATAGAGCCAAGTACTTAAATAACTTTTAATCATAGACACATAAAATCTAAAGGCTATAAAGGATTTTGTGTAATCCACCAGTGGATTAAGAGATAAACAAGGAAAAAAACACAATCATCTCAATACGTTCAGGAAAATCATCAAATCATTTGACAATATCTGATGATATCTAACACCCAATTCTGACTAAAAAGAAAAAAAAATAGGAAACAAAAAACAAAAAATGCACACAAGGCATAGAAGGGAATGTCCTCAGTCAGATGAACCACATCTATGAGAAACCTAAGGCTAACACCATACTTAATAGTATGAGACTGAATGCTTTCCTCTAAGATGAGGAACAAATCAAGATACCAGTTTAGACCACTTCTCTTCAACTTTTTACTGGATGTTCTATACAGGGCCATGAGGAAGCTTAAGGGAGTTAGAGAATGACGGATATGTCGTTATCTTGATTGTGGTGATTTGTTTTTCATGGAGATTTTATATATATATACACGTGTATATATATACATATATATATACATATACATATATATACATATATATACATATACATATATACATATGTACATATACACGTGTATATATATACATATACATGTACATATATATGTATACATATATGTAATTTTCATGGATATTTACCCAATTATATACTTCAAATATATTGTTTTTATATAGCGCTTACGCCTCAACAAAGCTCTGAAGAATTATGTGATTTAAGCACAGTCCCTTTAGCCATTAGTAACCAAAGCCTAACCAGGTGCTTGAGCTTTCCACAATCAACCTGAAAATATTCATCTAAGAAGTAGCCAGGATGTGAGGAAGTCATTTCAAAAAAAAACCATACCTGATGTTTGAGAGGTGGTTAAACATTCTCTTCTGTCAAAATAGAACAAAACCAATCACACTTCCAGAAAGCATATTCCCTGGGAGCAAACTATGAGTTCCAGTCTCCCCGAGAAGTAGGGAAGAATAATGAAAAAACCACTATGGTTTTGGCAACACACAGATTTCAAATCAAATTCTGAATTTGCCAGTTCTTGACTGTGTGACTTTGATATATTTATTACACTTTCTGAGCTTTAGTTCCTGCTCTGTCAATTGAGGACAATGATACGTTTTTTCCTAAAGGATGCTGTGAGGGACAAATAAATTATTTTATGTTAAGTGGCATATATATTAGTCATTCAATAAATATTGGTTATGTTGCCCTTCTTATCTTCAAAGTCTCTTAAGCCTTTCTGCTTTTTGCTTTCCCCAAAGCCTTTTAAGTAATTATCTAAGGAACTATTAAGTATTTTCTCTAAGTCATAGAAAACCAGGCATGACATTAATCTGGAGAGAGCTCACAGTCTCGTAGGGAAGACCAATATAAAAAAAAAATGCTATTTGGCCATCCTACACTCAAAGTGATCACTACAAAGAGTGACGCTGTAATGAGTTCAGTGACTGAGTTTCAATGGCTCAGGCAGTTTTTCAGAAAAGGAACAAAAAGCACATCTGAAAAGATGGGTAAGAGTTAAGCAAGTTCATGGGAGTTTGGATGTGAAGACAAGCATCTCACTCTGAAAAACCAAAAGGCTGTCCATTACACTCATAGATATTACTAACAAAGTGCCTTTTGTAGTTCCTGCTTCATAACGTAATTCTGAATCCACACATACTGAGACGAACTTCAGGGACTCGTACAGCAAGCGTTTAACTTTATAGCAATCTTCCCAGAAACTCCTTGGCCCATTCAACATGGCCTGATTATTCTATATAGAACTTCATGTCCTTGATCTTGCCCAGCCTCTGGGAAAATAAATAAACAAGGCCCAGACCCTTAGAAATCTAATCTTGGAAAAAGAGGTTGTTCCCTCTATGACAAGTTTCAGAGTAAGTTTGTGTTAATCTTGAGTTTGTGTTTATCAAAACATTAACGTCACTTAAAGGCTTCTCCCTTCTTAGGCTACAAGTCGAATATGAAGATAAATACTCAATGTTATTTTCTCTAAGCTATCGTCAGAAATCAGGAAACAAATTATTTGCCTCAAAGGAAATTGCTGAGCACCTTAAAGAAAGGTACCAAATAATCATACCACAACCAGCAAATCTGAAACATCTGGAATATATGTATTTTGGAATATTCATCAGAAGCTGTATATTGAATACATCAAGGGAGTCTCCTTCTTCTGCGCTACACTAGTTAATTTGATTTAGAGTCACAGCCAACTGCTTTCCTATTGTATCTCCTTTCATGAAGAGTATTCTATTATGCTGGCTTGATATGAAGTTGCCTTAATGTGAGAGGCATTCACGAAATCCTGCAAGTACCATATTATTGATTTCAAGACTTGTGCTCACTTCATTGCAACATGCTGCCTCTGAAAGAATGAGCATGCCATTCACCCCAACCCCCACCATATCTTTTAGAAGGACCATAAGTAAAAGGAGCCCAGGATTGCTCATTTTCATGGGTACAAGGAAGAGATTGGAGATCAGAAGTCAATGGATATCCAAGGGTAGAATGCCCTACAAACAAGAAACCCAGCAACTAGGACCAAAGAATATGGCTAAGTACTTAATCAAAACCAATGATACCTACTAATACCTCTATTATATAGATAAAGATATTGAGGCTTAGTGTAGGCAAGTGTCTGTTGAAAGAATACTGTTAACCCGTGGCAGAGTAGAGATTGGAATTAAAAGCAATCTGACTCCAAAGCAAGAGCTCTTAACCACTCTTCTATTCTGGGGTGGCGGGGGGCGGGGGGGGAGAAGCAGGAAACTAAATTGTTTCTATAGTATACTTCACAGAACATACAGTGTACAATATGTAATATATAGAGACTGGCCAAGAGCGAGCTCCTGGCCAGACATCCCTCTTCTTCCCAAAGCCACAAGGTCACTCTAACCTGCTCAGAGTTACTAGCCACTAGACACCTTCTTAAACGCAGACTTGGGGAAGCACTAGGAACAATGGGCCATTTAAACCAGCAGTGGCTGTATGATTCCTCAGACTCGATACTGACAGCAACTGATGCACTGTGATTCGTCAGTTAAAGCTGAGTTTTCCTGCTAAGCCAGCAAGGCTGCCACTCCTTAGAAAGATCAGATCCATTACAGAAAATGAAGTAGCTACATTTTCTTTTGTATCTGAATGTAGTTTATTTTCCCCCTCACTAAATATGAATGCCACTGTGACAAATACAGTGATGTCAACAACACACAGGGAACAACATCATGCCTTATGTTTATGGGATCGGGTAAGGCTGAGGAGGTGCTATGTGAGCTGAAATCAGGAGGAGGAGTAAGAGTTAACAAGGCAGGAGAATTAAAGGACCATCCCAGCCAGGCAAAAACAAAAAACAAAACAAAAAAACTATGGAAAAGTCACCCATGGTAGGAGAAAGCAAAGGGAAAGTCTTGAACAAGGACTTGCCACCATAGTATATCACCTATCACAGCAAAAAGGGCTGTGTAGTAATTTGTCACATAAAAAGAAAAAGGAAATAGAATTGTCTCTGGACCTTCAGTCAGTCAGTTGGTAAAATCATTCTCCCCTGTTTTCTCTGCATTTAGTCCTAGAGTGACCCAATTTCTCTTCCCAACACTAGCTCATTATCCAGTAAAATCTGCCTGGCTGACTTTCCATCAAACCCACATTCTGGTTGTTTTAATGTCCCAACATAGCTGAGTGTTGCAAGGTTTCACTCGAGTCCTATCCCTCTGTTCTCCATTACCACAGATATAAAAAGGACATTTGGTGGGAATACCGCATACTGAAAAGGCCACAATGCTATAGGTGCATATCATTGAGACATGTGACTAATTAAAATCCTTACACAAGCATTTAATAAAGAATTTAACCTATTTGTGCCTTCCTTTTACATTGCAGTTTTGTATATCCCTTGAAAGAAGTCTTAAAGATTGTCAAACAGTCATCAGCCTTTTACAATCATCATAATGACCTTATTTGAATACCACTTGGTAACTTACAAATGCTGTAAATCTATTCTTTCATTTGCTTCTTTAGCCTGTGTGCAGAAGATAGGGCACATACTCTCATGAGTTGTTTTATAGATGACCAAATGGGGGCACAGAGTACTTTCTTTAATGTAGTGCTGAGAATAAAAAATATATATAAACACCATTACTCCAAGTCTTAGAAAAAAAGCCATTTTATTGTATCTCATGATTTTGCACTTAAGTATTTGAGCAAGGCTCAGTTATATGATTCTTCTGTCCCATGTAGCACTGAGATCTCTCAGTGGTATTTATCCAGCAGATCCACTCTGGAAGATCAAACAAGGCTTCACTCATGTCTGGTGCCTTGGCAGAGATAGTTGGAAGGCTGCACTCAGCTGTGACTTTTTCTTAACTTTATTGGGGAGTAATTGACAAATGTAATTGTATAGATTTAAGGGGCTCCTGAGTGGCTCAGTCGGTTGAGAGTCCCAACTCTTGATTTCGACTCCGGTCATGATCCATCAGGCTCTGTGTTGAGTGTGGAGCCTGCTTAAGACTCTCTCTTTCTGCCCCTCTCCCCACTCACACTCTCTCTCTAAAATAAAAAAAATAAAAATGAAAATAAAAATAAAATAAAGTATACAATATGATGATTTGATATACATATATGTTATGGAATGATTATCAAGACCAAAGGGACTTTTGACCAGAGTGCCTACATATGGCCTCTCTACCATGATGGTCTCAGGTTAGTTCCAAAAGAGAGTGTTCCAGTGAGCAAGGTGGAAACTGCATGATATTGATGATCTAACCACAAAAGCCACATGATCACTTCACCCAGGTTCTATTGGCCAAAGTAGTCATAAACACGGACAAAGTCAAGATGAGAAAGCATCCACTCCATCTCCAGATAGGAAGAAATGTCAAAGGACCTGTGATTATGTTTCAAGACTGCCATAGGCATAGGAAGTATTGGAATTGTGGTTTAAACCCATAGCTTTGACTCCAAATCCCATTCCCCTGATGCACTGCCTGATAAGCCACAAACATCTCACAAGACTGCAGGGAACTATGGTAAATTGGAAAGCACAGATTTAAGATCTGGCCAAGAATTGCTGGGTATATCAATCTATTATCAAAAGATAGAAATTCAGATTTTTATGTTATACCTCCCAAAATGAAATTATTAGTAAATAAATTAGTAAATATTTACTAGTAAATAAATTTTGAATTACTAGTAATTCAAATTTTAATGCCCAGTCTGTAATGTCTAACCCTATATCATAGTTTGAATTATTCTGTGTAGTTTTTGTGTCTGGAGGTAATTATTTGTTTACTTCAAAGCAAGAAGTGTAGGTTACAAGTTTAGTTTAGGATTCAGCCTTAGGTTCCAATCCCAGTTTTCCCCCTTGCTAATTCTGGGCCTGATGCTAACTCACTTGTGCTCTCTGAGCCTGTATCTTCATCTGTAAAATGGGGTTATATTAATAATAGTACCTCATAGGACTGTTGTGTGAACAAATTATACAATATATGTAGGAAGCCTAGCATAGGTCATGACACACAGTGGGTTCTCAGGCAATAAAACCTATCATTATGGAGGGAAAACCATCTCCCACACTTTGACATGAAACAGTGTGGAGAACCTTCACCAAGAGTCAAAAGGCCCAAGTTTTATTCTGAGTTCCACCTCTGGATTTTTGACTTCAGTTTTCTGGCTTTACCATTCCAGAGTCTCTGTGACCTCATCTGCAAAATTGCAATAGTAATAGCCCTACCAACCTCAGTATGCAGGGAGGAACAACGAATTATACTTGTGGAAGAGATTCATAAATTGCTTCCAATAATCTAAGGCATAAATACAAATACCACCATGGTTTACTGGACATTCTGACCCCCAATCAGATGTCAGAAGCAGAAAAGCAAAGAGCACACTGGGCAGGAGTAAATCCAGGCTGTGGATCAGCAGTCAGGGTAGCCAGAGGAAGGAAGACCCTACAAAGCTAAGGACTATTTTTGGGGCTATGAATCAAATAGAGAAAACATGAAAAACAGAAAGCATGAAAACAGAGGTCATGGTCTATACAGAGGCTAAGGACCAGGCAAGGGACATGGTGAGCACTGGACTTGGAGTCAGGACATCACTTAGATGACCTTGGGAAGATCACTGATGAGAAGATTAACTGAAAAAAATTGTGTCAATTATATGACAATGTCTCATACATACCCTTAATGAGTGTTTACTGAATCTGACTCTAAGCCATTCTAAAGTCAGGCAGAAGACTGAAGATGTTTCCTCTTTAAAAGTCAGAACACACACACACACACACACACACACACACACACACACACAAACACACACACGGTCACACAAGTGCATCTAAAACTAGTGAAAGCTGAATAAGCTCTGGGACTTGTACCAATGTCAATTTCCTGTTTTGAAAATTATACTTCGTCATGGGAGATGTAACCACTGGGGAAAACTAGTTGAAAGGTATACAAGAGACCTCTCTGTACTTTTTTTTTTTCAACTTCCTATGAATCTGTAATTGTTTCTAGTAAAAAAGTTAAAAAAAAAAAAAAAAAGAAAGTCCAGGAAAACAGTAGAATATAAATGAGAGGGATTGAGAGAGAGAGAGAGAGAGAGAGAGAGAGAGAAAGAGAGAGAGATTGAAATCAGTAAGACACTAATAGAAAATGAAGCAAAGACCAATAAAGGGCAGGGGACAAGACAAAGTACAGGAAATCCACAGGTATTGAAAAAGGCTGCATGAAGCCTCTAGGGAAATGAACAGCTGTGGAGTGTTAGTCCTAAAGCCTCAAATGGAGGCCATTTTCTCTCACAGCCTAGACACTTCTTGCCTGCTTACTATTCTGTTAAGAAAAATATCTCAGGACCTGGCCAGAACGATGTCTGAAGGTAGACATAGGTAAAGGGGAACCCACGGCTAAAAAGAGAAGGTGTGCTATGGAATAAAAAAGGAGACAGGGGAAGAATAGTGGCCACTAGAAAACATACCAAAAATGGGTCGTTTATCAGAACTTGCTCTGAGGCAAAATCTTGAATCGTACATTTGGCTTTCACACAGATTGGTGATCATTTTCTTGTTTATACAATCCACGGAAAGGTTAATTATGCTAGTGACTGTGGCTGGGAAACAATTCTCGGAAAATGCTTTGGTAACAACAGGTTGGCAGTGTATGGAAACCATCTGCTTCCCACAAATGTTAAGGTAAACTTTCAAACTTGTGGGGTTAGCAATTACAGATTGTATACTAGTTTAGTGGAGGGAAAATACATGCTGTGTTGATGTACACTTTCTGGATCTTTTTGACACCCAGCTGAAAAGGAACACCATGTTATAAGAAGGATGGTCTTTGGGCATATCAAAACTTGAGTAAGTCATCTTTGTTTGCATGTATTAAGGCCAACAGAACAAGAACATCACACAAGGGAATAGAGTATTTATACAGAATGTCTCCTAAGTAAATTAAGCCTCTCTGGTTTGCTCTTGCCTTGACCCACTAATGGGAACAGGATCATAGATGGAAGATTTGTTTCTTATAAAAATATTCAGTTTATTCTACAAAGGAACATAAAATGCTGCTCCTCTGACCCCGTGGCATGAGCTGTTCTCGGGGGCCGCAATTGTGGTTGTTCCGGCCTGCTTTGTCATAAAGCAGTCTATTCCCCAACCCTCCCGGAGGCAGAGTTTCTGGGCTCCCACCTCCACTGTGGAGGAGAGAAATGGCAATGGCTAATGTGCTCCCAGCTTAGCAAATGCTGTCAGGGCTGCTAATCCATCACTCTGAGGGTACCTCGCAAAGAGGCAGATTCTTGTGAAAATCATTCAGCTGAAGCGGAGAAGGAACATTTGAAGCAGAGTGGAATTCCAAATTATGAATGGCAGTGGGGAGTGGACACAAATCATATTTGCTAATGGAAGTAAAAACTCTAATTGGTCCCTTGTGGTTTCAGCTTGAATAGCAACACCTTATAATGCTTAGGCCCTAGGTGGCTTGCAACCATTACAGACTGAGGAATGGCTGCATAAATACAGGAATTAAAGTTTTAGGCAATCTCAGATCTATAGATGATTAACACTCTCCACATAGCATTTGCATCCTGATTGACGGTGAGGCTGCTGCTAAAGTGGGGTGGGGAAATGGAGTTATCTACCTTAATTTGTGTATGTGAATATATTGTAGGAATGATTTTAAAAAAGAAAACTCACATCCCTATTGGAAGACTAAAGAGCACTAAAACACGTACAAAATTGGAATCAGATAACTTGTTTGAATAAAGACTCTGCGACTAAATACTTGATCTCAGGCTAAGTAAACTCTGAATCACAAAATTCTCATAGCTAAAGTAGATGGATAACAATAGTATTCTTCTCACAGGACTACCGTATGAGAGACAGCTACCTCTCCCTGTGACAGATACCTATTATTCCCTCTTCCCTGTTAATTAGGTCTTAGTTTTGCTTAGGTGTTCATATTCTACCTGGCTATATTCAGAGAAAGGACCCCTCCTGGGCCTAAGGGGTTAATCTTGACCAGTCTCAATGAAATATGTCATGCCATTGCCACTGACAATATCTAGTTTAGGAATAGGCATGTGACAAAATTCTGGCCAAAGAGACATGAGAAGGCTTTGGGGGAAGGAGGTCTCTAGAAAATGGATTATTCACTCTTACATAGTGCCCTATAAATACAAACTTCACTTTCCTACCTCAAGACATGGGACACCTGCAACTATATTAGCCATGTAAGGACCATGAGAACAAAACCAAGAGAATTTTAGAGAAGCCAAGCTAGACCAATGATAGGATGCATTTATGCAAACACTCATCCTGTCTCTGGACTTCTCATTATATAAGATGATAAACTTATTTTGTTTAAGCTACTTTTTTTCTTTTCTTTTCTTTTTTTTTACTTGTGGCAGTCAAAGGAATTCTACCTGAATTCTACAATATAAGGATAAAATAAACAATGCCTGTGCAGGGCTACTTTCTAGATCGGGGATAAACCAGATGCAAATGGAAGCTTGCATCAAAGTTGCAACAAAGATTCACGCTATGTCAGTCTAGGACTGTATTAATGTGATCTGTCCTTGATTTATCATCTTGAGCAATGATCAACTCACTTTGGAGGAAAATGACATCACTGAGAGCTTATATAAATTCTCATAAATAGAATCTGGTATTCAATTAAGTATGCCAGACTTATCAACAAGTAGCACTAAGAGAAAAACACAAATAGAAAAGGAACCAGAGATGACCTGGTTTGGGGAGTCATTAGACATGAACTTCAAAATAATTAACATGCTTTAAAAAACAAATGATGATCCAACAAACAGAATTCCAGGACCAGATGACCTCACAGACAAATTCTACCAAACATTTAATGAAGAGGTAATACTTATTCTTCTCAAACTATTCCAAAAAATTGAAGAGGAAGGAAAGCTTCCAAATTGATTCCATGAGGCCAATATTACCCTGATACCAAAATCAGATAAAAGTAAAACAAAAAAAGAGAACTACTGGCCAATATTTCTGATGACCATTGAAGTAAATATCCTCAACAAAATATTAGCAATATGAATCCAACAATACATTTAAAAAAATTATGCACCACAATCAGGTGGGATTTATTTCTCAGATGCAAGGGTGGTTTAGTATTCACAAATCAACATCATAAATCACATCAACAAGAGAAAGGTTAAAAAACATATGATCATTTTAACAGATGCAGAAAAGGCATTTGATAAAGTACAGCGTTCATTCATGATAAAAATCCTCAACAAATGGGGTGTCTGAGTGGCTCAGTCGGTTGAGTGTCTGACTCTTGGTTTCAGCTCAGGTCATGATCTCACGGTTTCATGAGTTTGAATCCCACATTGGGCTCTGCACTGGCAGTGTGGAAGCCTGCTTGAGTTTCTCTCTCCCTGTCTCTCTACCCTTCCCCTATTTGCATTGTCTCTGTCTCTCTCAAAGTAAATAAACTTAAAAACATTTTTTTAATCCTCAACAAATTATGATTGGAAGGAATATATCTCAACATAATAAAGGCCATAGATAGAAAAACCCACAGCTAACATCGTACTCAATGGTGAAAAAATCAGAGCTTTTCTCCTAAGGTCAGGAACAAGAGAGGGATGTCAACTCTCACCAATTTTATTCAACGTAGTACTGGATAACCACAGCAATCAGACAACAAAAAGAAATAAAAGGCATCCAGATTGATACGAAGTAAAAGTTTCACTATTTGCAGATGACATCATGCTGTATAAAGAAAACCCTAAAGACTCCACCAAAAAACTACTAGAACTGATAAGTGAATTCAACAAAATCATAGGATACAAAATCGATATAGAGAGATTCTGTTGCATTTCTATACACTAATAATGAAGTAGAAGAAAGAGGAATTAAGAAAACAACCCCATTTAGAATTGCACCAAAAATAATGAAATACCTAGGAAAATATTTAGCCAAGGAGGTTAAAGACCTGTACTCTGAAAACTATCAAACATTGATGAAAGGAATTGAAAAACACACAAAAATGAAAGATATTCCATGCTTTAGATTGGTAGAATTTTGTTAAAATGTCCATAATACTCAAAGAAATCTACAGATTTAATGCAACCCTTATCAAAATACCAACAGCGTTTTTCACAGAACTTGACATATAATCCTAAAATTTGCATGGAGCCACCAAAGACTCCACATAGCCAAAGCAATCTTGAAAAAGAAGAACAAAATTGAGAGATATCACAATCCCAGATTTTAAGATACACTACAAAGCTGTAGTAATCAAAACAGCATGGTACTGGTGCAAAAAATAAACACATAGATGAACAGAACAGAGATCCCACACTAAATCCCAGAAATAAACCCGCACTTTTATGGTCAATCAATTGATGACAAAGGAAGCAAGAATAAGCAAAGGGAAAAAAGACAATCTCTTCAACAAATCATGTTGGGAAAACTAGACAGCCACATGCAAAATAATAAAACTGGACCACTTTCTTACACCATACACAAAAATAAACTCAAAATGGATTCAAGACCTAAATGTAAGACCTAAAACAATAAATATCCTAGAAGAGAGCACAGGCATTAATTTCTCTTACACTAGCCATAGCAACATTCATTACTTTGGATCTATCTCCTGAGGCAAAGGAAGCTGAAATAAAAATAAAATATTGGGACTGTATCAAAATAAAAAGCTTCTTCATAGCAAAGGAAACAACCAACAAAACAAAAAGACACCTACTTAATGGGAAAAAACATTTGCAAATGATATATCTGGCAAGGGGTTAGAATCCAAAATATATAAAGAACTTACACAATTCAACACCAAAAAAATAAATTAAATAATCCAATTTAAAAGTGGGTGGAAGACGAACAGACATTTCTCCTAAACAGACCTACGGATGGACAACAGACACACAAAAAGATGCTCAACATCACCTACCATCAGAGAAATGCAAATCAAAACCACAATGAGATATGACCTCACACCTGTCAGAATGGCTAAAATCCAAAACACAAGAATCAACTAGTGCTAGCAAGAATGTGGAGAAAAAGAAAATCTCATGCACTGTTGGTGAAAATGCAAACTGGTGTAGCTACATAGAAAAAAGTATGGAAGTTTCTCAAAAACCTAAAATTAGAACTACCATATGATCTAGTAATTTCCCTACTGGGTATTTACCCAGAGAAAATGAAAACATTAATTCAAAAACATACATGTACCACTGTGTTTATTGCAGCATTATTTACAATAGCCAAGATATGGAAGCAACCCAAGTATCCACTGATAGATGAATGAATAAAGAAAAAGTGGTATATATAAATATGCAGTGGAATATTACTCAGCCATAAAAAAGAATGGAATCTTGCCATTTGTAAAAACATGGATGTACCTAGAGAATATAATGCTAAGTGAAATAAGTCAATCTGAGAAAGACAAATGCCATACAATTTCACTCATATGCGGAATTTAAGAAACAAAACAAGTGAACAAGGAAAAAAAACCTCTTAATATATACTCTTAAATATAAAGACTCTTAAATATAAAGAATAAACATGTGCTTACCAGATGGAAGGTGGGTGGGGGTATGGGTGAAATAGGTAGAGAAGATTAAGAGTACACTTATCATGATGAGGACTGAGTAATGTATAGAATTTTTTTCCAAGTTTTTATTTAGATTCCAGTTAGTTAACATACTGTGTACTATTAGTTTCAGGAGTAGAATTCAGTGATTCATCACTTACATACAACACCCAGTGCTCAACACAAGTGCCCTCCTTAAAATTGTTGAATCACTGTATCATACACCTGAAACTTAATATAACACCGTATGTTGATTACACTGAAATATAAAAATAAATAAGTAGATTTCCTTCCTTAAAAACAAATAAATGACAAAATGGAGAATGTAATCAGAAAACTGGAAGCTTTAAAATATCAATAAAAATTCCGGAACTAAAAAATATAATAATCAAAATTAAGAATTCAGTATGAACATATAACAGTGAACCAGAAGTCAACAGAAACTATTCAAGCTAACACAAGGAGAGTAAAAAAAAAAAGGTGGAAAATTTAGAAAACACAGTGAGAACATATGAGAGATGATTAAAAGGTCTATCATATATATAATTGGAATCACATAAAGGGAGAAGGGAGTCAAAAGAAGAGAGTCAAAGGCAATATTTGAAACAGCTGAGAAGTATCAAATTTGACAAAAGACGTGAAACTATAGACTAAAGCAGGATATCTACAAGGAAAACCACACCTAGCCTATCATAATAAAACTACTAAAAACCAAAAACAAAATCATACTAAAAGCTGACAGAGGAAAAAACACATTTACTTTCAAAGGAACAATAACAAGACTTAATGGCTGACTTTCCAGTAGAAACTTGAGAAGCTATAGACCTATAAAAATGCTTTTAAAGGGCTTTTTAAAAGTCACTACCAACCCCCCAAATTAAAAGCAATGAAAACTGGTATATACTCAACAGAAAAAGTGTTTATGTCCTACATAAAGAAGACATGTAACAGTAATGTTCATCACACATTTAATAGTCAAAAGTGAACAACAACTCTAGTGACCATCAGTAATAGAATGGATAAACAAATCATGGTATATTCATATAATGGGATACTACATGGCAATAAAAAAATGAACTACATTATTCATAACAGATGAATTATTTCACAGACTTCATGTTGAGTGTAATAAGCCAGAAAGAAAAGTACATTTTGTATGATTCCATTTATATGAAGCTTAAGAATAGACCAAACTAACTCATGGTTGGAGAACACAGAATTGTAGTTACTTATGTAGCAAGGGTACTGTCTGGGAGGGAGAAATAAAGAGCATTCTGGAACGTTTTCTAGGCTCGAAACCTTGATATGGGTGGTACATGTAAAAATTCATCAAGCTAAACATGTAAGATTTGCGCTATCGAATATATGTAACTTATCTCTCAATAAAAACAATATTACTTTTATCAAGAAAAAGAAAGTGAAGGGTAAATAAAAACATTTCCAAACAAGCAACAAACAAACAAACAAAAAAACTCAGAAAATGTGTTGTTAACCGAATCACACCAAAAGAAATGCTAAAAGCAGCTCTCTAGACAGTAGGAAAATGATCCCGGGCAACAAAATCAAAATGTAGGAAATAATTAAGGGCAATTGATAAAGATACATAAAAATACAAAATTATGGGGCACCTGGGTGGCTCAGTTGGTTAAGTATCTGACTTCGGCTCAGGTCATGATCTCGTGGTCTGTGAGTTTGAGCCACGTGTCAGGCTCTGTGCTGACAGCTCAGAGCCTGGAGCCTGCTTCTGATTCTGTGTCTCCCTCTCTCTGGCCCTCCCTCCGTTTGCACTCTGTCTCACTCTTTCTCTCAAAAATAAATAAGCATTAATTTTTTTTAAATACAAAATTAAATGACTATTATCTATATAAAACAATAAAAATGTCTATAAACTCTAAAACATGTGTATTAACTTCACTTGGCATTAATCACCAAAAATCAGGAAGAAAATAAATGGAGTATAAGTGTTCTAGACCCTAGCAATGTCTGGGAAGTTATAAAAGAGCTAATTCATATTACACTGTAATTAGTTAAGGATGCTTATTGTAATTTCTTGGATACACGCTACGGTAAAAGAATGTATAACAAGTTAATGGAGTAGAAAACATAAAGAGAGACATGGTAGAGAAAACAGAACTGACAAACATACCAGGAATCACATTAAGTAGACTAAATATTTCAATTAAAGACAAACATTGTCAGACAGAAAAAAACAAAACACAACAATATGTTCCTTATAAGAATAAGAGATGGTCTTTAGGGATGCCTGGGTAGCTCAGTCAGTTAAGCACCCAAATCTTGACTTCAGCTCAGGTTGTGATCTCACGGTTAGTGAGTTTGAGCCCTGCATCTGGCTCTCTGTACAGTGTGGAGCCTGCTTGGGATTATCTCTCTCCCTCTTTCTCTGCTGCTCACTTGTTCTCTCTCACTCTCTCTCTCTCAAAATAAATAAACTAATAAAAACTTTTTTTAAAAAAAAAAGAGATGCTCTTGAAACCTGAAGACATAGACAAACTGTAGGTACAAAGATAGCTTCTTAGGCCAAGTTTCCACAGAAATAGACCCTAGCACAAGAATTTGAGTGCAAATCATTTAGTATTAGGTGAAACCAGGATCATATGCAAGGTAGTAAGAAAATAAGACAGGGGCAAAAGGGAATATTGAATGCATTCATGGACAGTTTAATTCTTGAAGCAGCTATAACTGAATCCTGACATGGATTGCTGAGAGGTGGTATATAATACGTATCACAGTGGTCTCGCCTGAGAGACGAGGGAACAAAGGTATTTATCCCTAAACTCCCTACATTATTGGTAGAGGGCAACATCTGGAGCACCACTAACCACTTACATCCTGCCTGCTCCCATGAGTCATGTCAACAATACTTTAAGAAAAATAAAGAAAAAAGAAAACAAGTTTTTAAGATAAAACTGTCAGGGAGAGTCGTGGGTAGATTCACGTGGACTCTGTGGGATGCTCTGGCACATAGCAGAGTGAGTGCTGAACAGATAAGAGCAGGGCCTCAGTAGCTTCAGCCACAAATGAAAAAATATATAGCATGCAAATACTAACTAAAGACAAACAAACGAGCAAAAACAAAAACAAAAAGCTAGCATGACCGTGCTAATGTCAGACAATGTAGGCTTAAAGGCAAAACATGCTAGCAGAAATAAAGAATACTTCACAAAAGATTTAGCATTTACTAATTTATATATATCCAATTGCATAGCTGCACAATATATGGAATACAAACTGACATAAGTCAAAGGAAACAGAAATCTACAATCATAGCAGAAATATCAGCGTGTCTTTCTCAATAATATGTACCCTGACAAAAATATCAGTAATTTTAAAAGAGGATCTGAATAAAACAAATAATACTCTGGAACTAACTGACAGAGAACCCTGCAAGTAGTAACAGAACACACGTTATTTTCAAGTGTACCTGGAACATTTATCAAAATTGTACATACGCTAGGCCATACAGTGAGTCTCAACAACTTGTAAATAATTGAAGTCATAGAGAATATGCCCTCTGAACACTGTGGTTTATAACTGGAACTCGGTAACAAAAATCTAAATAGAAGATCCCTAAAACCAAAGATTTTGTAAAATATTTCTAAATGGCTCTTGAGACAAAGAATAAATCGCAATGGAAATTAGACAATATTTTGTATTAAATTACAATAAACACATCAAAACTTGCAGGATACTGATTAAGTATAAGCTTAAAGGAAAATGTGTAGCCTTAAATGCATATATTAGAAAGGCAATTTTAATCCTAAACCCAACATTTTAAGTAATTAATTCAAAAAGGAGAAGGAAGGAAATTTTTTTAAAAAGCAAAATAATAATAATAATAATAATAATAATAATAATAAAATGGAAAAATTCAATAGAGGAAGTAAACAGAGTAAAAGTGATGAGTAGAATAACAAAATGAATAAATTCCCAGCAAGACTGAGCAAGAAGACAGAAAGAAAAGAGAGATAATAACTAGGTATGAAAAAGAGCATAACATAACATATCTTACAAATATATATTTCTTAAAAAAGAAAGAAGGATAAGATAATATGATGAATAACTTTATGCCAATAAATTTTTAAAATTTAAATAAAATTCCCAACTTTCTTAAAAAACAAAAAACTTGACTAAATTAATATAAGAATAAAGAGAAAATTTGAATTATTTCTATTTAAAAAATTAAATCTCCAAGTAAAACAATTTACCAAATGGAGAAGTCTCTAAAGCTTAGAGAGCCTCACTGGTTAGTCTTTCATAACAAATTTTTCCAAATAATAGAAAAGGGGAGCTCAAACTTTATGAGATCAGCATAACCTTAATTCAACTATCTAGCAAGAATATTACAGAAAAGGAAAATGTCAAAGAACATGGAAAATCCTAGATAAAACATCAACAAGTCCAATTCAGTAGTATGTAAAAACTATTGTACCCAAGGCCAATTAGGGTTTATTCCAGAAATAAAAATTCCTGGTTGATTAGCACTCAAAGTTTAATCAATCCATGTAACTCAGTACATTACTAGAATAAAGAATTAAATAAAGACAATCTCAATAGATGAAAGCATTTGATAAAATCCAACACTCTTCGTCTTAAAATTCCTAGCAAACTTGGAACAGACTGAACTTTCTTAATTGGATAAATACTATCCTTTAAAAACACCAATTATCATACTTAATCATGAAATATTGAAAACTTTCTTCCTGAAACTTGGAATAAAAAACATGCCTGATACTACCATTGCTCTTTTTTTCATCATTATTATTAAGTTTATTTATTTATTTTGAGAGATAGAGAGACACAGTCAGGTAGAGGCACAGAGAGGAGAGAGAATCCCAAGTAGGCTCCACACTGTCAGGGCAGAGCCCGACACAGGGCTCAAATTCGCAAACCATGAGATCATGACCTGAGCCAAGATCAAAAGTCAGAGGCTTAACCAACTGAGCCTCCCAAGCGCCCCTTGATACTATCATTTCTATTCAATATTGTACTAAGGATGTAGCTGATACAATAATGAAGGAAAAAAATTAAGAACTGGTATGGAAGAAATTAAGATGTTCTCATTCACAGATGACATGATTGCATGCAATAGACGATCTAAAAGAATATACAATTAGAATTAACAAGTGACATCAACAAGGTTAATATAAAAATGTGTTTTTATAGAGCAATAAAAAATTAAAAATCATATTTTTCTTTTTAAAGTTTTTATTTAAATTCCAGTTAATTAACATATAGTGTAATATTAGTTTCAGGTGTAGAATCTAGTGATTCATCACTTACATACAACACCCAGAGCTCACCACAAGTGTCTGTCCTCCTTAATACCCATCATCTCCAGAAACCCTCAGTTTGTTCTCTGTCATCAAGAACCTGTTTCTTGGTTGACTCTTTCTCTACTATTTTCTCTCCACTATGTTCATCTGTTTTGTTTCTTAAATTCCACACATGAGTGAAATCATACGGTATTTATCTTTCTCTGACTTATTTTGCTTAGCTTAATACTTTTTGGCTCTATCCACATCACTGCAAATGGCAAGATTTTATTCTTTTTTATGGCTGAGTAATTATATACATTATATACATATATACATATAATACATATACATATAACATATAATATAATACATACATATAATATATACATTATATACATACATACATACATACACACACATACACCATATCTACTTTATCCATTCATCAGTCAATGGACACTTGGGCTCTTTCCATAATTCGGAGATTGTTGATAATGCTGCTATAAACGTTGGGGTGCAGGTGCCCCTCTAAATCAGTAAGGAAACATTATTTTAAAAATGACATTTACAATAACATCAAAGACATGAAATACTTAAGAAAAAATAATGAAAAATGTACAAGACTTCTGCATTCACAACTATGAGACATTAATTAGGGAAATCACAGAAAACCAAAATAAAAGGAGGGATCTAACATGCTGAAGTATTGAAAAATTCCTAGTATAAAAATGCTAATTCCTTCCAAAATGGTTCACTGGAATCAATACTACCCCATTCAACATCTCCAACAGAGTTAACTATTTGTCTTTGTGAACAATGACCAGCTGATTCTAAAATTCATGCGGAAACACAAAAGGCTGATAACAGCCAAGATAATCTTGAAAAGGACAATACTAGAAGATCCACCTACTAAACATGAAGACTCGTTTAAATCTACATTAAGACATTGCAATATTGGTACTGCTGGTGAGTACATAGACAAACATCAATAGAAGACAAGAGAGTGTTCAAAATTAAACCTATACTTACATGGTCCCTTGATTTGGACAGACAATTCTCTGCAGTAAAAAAATAATGGACTTTGCAATAAATGGTACCGGGTCAATTGGACACTACTATGGAAAAAGTGAATCTTGATCCCTTCCTAACAACAAAAACAAATTCCCAATGAAATACAGATCTCAGTATGAAAAGTAGAACATTAAAACCTCTAGAAAAAGAGATATTATCTTTATAACCTGAAGGTAAGCAAAGATTAAACAGGACACAAAATCAACCACATAAAAGAAAAAGTTATAAATCACATTATATAAAAATGAAGTATTTTTTATATGCCAAAAACAGCATTTAGAGAGTGAAAAGTTAAACCACTGAGTAGAATATATTTTCCATACACATATACAGCAAAGAATCCATAGCCAGAATTAAAAAAAAAAAAAAATTTAATTTGAAAATCAAGACAAAAAAGACAAAATCAGAATAGATATTTCATAAAAGAAGATATCCAAGAGGCCAATAAGCATATGAAAAGGTGCTCTACTTCATTAGGCATTAAGGAATTGCAAATTGAAATAATATTACCATTACATACCCAGCAGAATGGGTATAAATTAAAATTCTGACCATACCAATTATTGGTGAATATGTAGAGCTACCCGAATTCTCATTCTCTGCTGATGAGAGAATAAATTGGTTGAACTACTCCTGGAAACCTTTAGGCAATATCTAATAAAGCTAAAGATTCACACCAGATGATCCAACTAGCTACCGGAAACGTTGACATAACCTGTACTTGCACAACAAACGGTATAACTACAGCAGTTATTTAAGTCCTAAGTACCAGGCTCTGGGTTTTTCTTCAATTATGCCAAGCATTTTTCTACCCATCACACAGAGGAGTATAATGAGGATTGGGGAGGTTAGATTACTATGCAAATTCACGAAATTAGTAAAGACAGAAGCAAAGATTAAATCCCTGCCTATGGGACTTCCAGGCCTTATTCCTAACTGCCACCCTCTACTGTGAACACATGGTCAGTAATTACCTATTTAGATATGTTTTTTGAAAAGCCACTTAGGTAATAAGACCTAAGGACCTCCCACCTCCCAAACTGTTTTCCTAGTATTTATCTTCCTTTATCTTTGATGAACAGTATAGGTGTTACTAGGGGAAGGAAAAGTGATAAGATATTGCAACAGCTTGATTTCCTACAAAGCTGTCTGGAATTGGGTCTCTAGAAGTGTTTGCAGGGTTTGCACATGCTAATGAAGACAGAAGGTCTGCAAAATAGTGTTTATAAGGGCACCAGGGTGGCTCAGTCCGTTGACTGTCCCATCCCTGATTTCAACTCAGGTCATGATCTCACAGTTCATGGGCTCACACCCTGCATTGTGCTCTGTGCTGACAACGCGGAGCCAGCTTGGGATTCTCTCTTTCCCTGTCTGCCTCTCTCCCACTCATGCAATCTGTCTCTCAAAATAGATAAATAAAAGTCCAAAGATAAAATAAAACAGGTTATACATGTGCACTAATTTCCTTAGACACTAAAGAAAAAAACATTCCTTTACTCTCAGAGCAAATTGTGTTCCTTCCATCCTATAGAAGGAACTCCTCCCTTATTCTCAACCAGGCCTTGGCCTCAGGCTGATCAGACACTTGCAGAGTGGAGACCACACTGAAAACCCTTCTGTGTGAGTCTTCATTTGACTGCACACTTCTTTCACTGAAGTGCTGCTCAAGCTTTCACCGACCTTCTCTAGACATTCAGCATTCAGCTTCCTACTCCTCTCAAATTTCATTAAAAACGTGCTTGTTGTTCACCCACTAGATGGTTTTTTGGCCTTATCTCAATCTTTACCACACATCTTTAGGGTAACTTTTCAGATTCCCATTTTGCAGGGGGTAGAGTGAAGATCAGAGGTATGAAGGGATCTTCAAGGTCACACAAACATTAAGGGACCTCATTCAAGGTCACACAAATATTAAGGGACAGAACCAGGCTCTATAGGATGTTAGAGATCTCTCTTTCCTTCCTACACACTACTTAAATAAAGCTCACAGCCAAAGGCAGAAACACAGACAGAAACACAAAAGCCTTAGCGACTTGGGGCTCAGCAAAAGGCCAAGCTTGTGTATTTCAGTAGCCTCTAAAACATTAGTAATTGAATTGCATTACAATTATTGTTTCATTTTTTAATTATTTGGGTCCACTTATATATGCATTTATGTCAGACCTTTAGTTAACACTGCATACCAGCAGGTCCTGGGCTAAGAACTGGAAATTTATGTGGGATTATTGGTTTTATTATGACAGCATGCTACCCACCCTCACTGACCTTACTATCTAATTAGAAAGATAAACAATTGAACTAGCAACACGATAAAGCGTGTTGTCTATTACAACGGGAAACTATGACTTAGATCATCAAGTAGAAATACAATCATAATTAGTATTGTTGTCAAGAAAACATGACAGAGTGAAATATATTTTAGATTAAAATCAAGATATTACTAAAATAAGTTTGAGGCTTTTATGTGTATGTGCCTTAATAGCTAGAAAAATATTAACTTTTTTGGATGATGCAGAATAAATGAGAGATTACTCCAATATAATTGATCACCTGCCTTTGTTTTACAGTAAAATCAAAGCCCAGGAGCATGTCTGGTTCTACCTTCTGTATCTAGCAGGGTATTGTGGAATAAACAAGGTCTTTGGAGGTGCAAACATTGAGTATAAATATCAAGTGTGTGTGTCTAGTTTTTCTAGTTCTTGTTTTCATTTCTATTAAAAAAGGCATTCATAAGAATACTGGCACAGGCTAGCTGTGAGAACGAAGGAAAACCATGTATATAAACATACTTTGTTATGTATTCTATTAATCAGAACCTTTTTGGTTGCAAGTGCTAAAAATCTAATTCAAGTTAGCTTTAAAAAATGGCATGTATTGAAAGCTATGGCCACACAAAAACCTGCACATGTATGGTTATAACAGCTTTAGGCATAGCTGCCAAAATCTGGAAGCAACCACGACATCCTTTAGTAGGTAAATGAATTAATAAACTGTGGTGCATCCAGTCCGTGGAATATGATTCAACTCTAAATAGAAAGGAGCTATCAAGCCAGGAAAAGACATAAAGGAACCTTAAGTGCATATTGTTAAGCAAAGGAGCCAATCTGAAGAGGCTACATACTGTATGATTTCAACTACATGACATTCTAGAAAAAGCAAAACTATGGGGACAGTAAAAAGATCAGTGGTTGCTGGGGATGGAAGTGGGGGCACAGTGAATAGGCGTAGCTCAGAGAACTTTTGGAGCAGTGAAAATATTCTATATGACACCTTAATAATAGATACTTGACATCATACATTTGTCCTAATCCATAAAATGTGTAAGAGCAAGAGTGAACCATAATGTAAAGTATGGACTTGGGGGATCGTGCTCTACCAATGCAAGTTCACCAATGGTAACAAATGCACCACTCCGTTGGGGGATAATGGGGAAAGCTCCAAATGGGTGGGGTCAGGAGGATATGGAAAATCTCAGTACCTTCAACTATTGGGTGAACTTAAAACTGCTCTCAAAATATGTCTTTAAAACAAACAAACCAAAAAAATGGTGTTTACTGACTCCAGTGACCAAAAAGGGTGGGGTGGATCTCACCTCATGCGCTGCTGGACCTGGGCATGAAATGATACAATCTGAATGCCCTCCATCTCTTGCCTTTGGTATATACTCCGTTGGCTTCATTCTCTCCATTCTCTCTGACTGGCAAGCCTACAGGAGAGGAAGTCTTTCTCTCCACTTTCGTGTATACAAATCCTAGGAATTCTGATCGTCCAAGCTTTCATTCTTTACTGACACCTTGTGTGAATTATTGTGACTGGCTGGACCGGGTCATACTTTTATTTACCCTGTGCTGACATGAAGAGGTACATGGGATTAGCGGCCCTGTCAGAATACTGTGGAGTATGTTCTGGTATAGGAGCAATTCTCCAAAGAAGGACTAGAGGAAAGCATGCTGGAAAGTCAAATCTATACAATCCATACATACAGCATACCTAAAGTTAAGACCTGTCGATCTCTACAGACACGTCACAGTACTCTAGCTGTGTGATCCAGGCCAAAACATTTCATTGCTCTGAGCTTCATTTTCCTCTTCATTTCCTCTTCATTTTCCTTATAAAATAAGGCACTTCTAGGGCCATAAGCATTAAATGAAATCATAAACCTAAGATGCTTTGTATCTTGGACATAGAATTACTCTGCAGGTGGTAGCCATTAGTAGTAATAACAATCCCCAGCTCAAAGATATGGGAACAAAGGCCTAGAGAGGGTGTGACTTGCCCTTGGCCAGATCCATTGAACACCCTGATAGAGAGATCATAACAGCAAGTACCAGAGCCTGGAGCCCTGAAGAAATCCTTTGCACTCTGGGAATTACACAAATGATTTATCAATGATGACATCTGGTCCCGAGGGAGAGAAGGCTTACTTTTAGCTGTGCTTCAGGACAATCGTATAATAAGCGTAATGTCTTGTACTGCATGGTGCTTTTATTTTTCAAAGTGTTTCCCATCAATTACATCATTTTACCCTTAAATATCCCTATGAGTCAGGGAAGACATTATCACCATTAGTTGTTGCTTTTACTATTGATTTTTTTCAATGCTCCGTTTGTTATAGAGCAAATACGGCCATTCTCATTTTTAAACTGTTTCTAATTTTTTTTTTCAATGAATTCTGGTGCTTAGCTTTCTCTAACTGGAATTGTTGTCTCCTAATTGAAAATGGCAAATTTCCTTGACAAATGCACAGCAAGAAGGCTTAGAAGAGAATCACTAAGGAGTGGGAGAGCTGAAAACGCCTTTTTACATGCAAACAAATGGATTACAAAATCTGTGTTTCCCAATCCTGAACTTCTGCAGCAGCTCAAGTCAGGAGGACCAAGGAATCTGTGAACTAGCTAATACCACAAGTTAGCAGATGTTCACATGGGTCCCAGGCAGTTGCCAAATGAATCATTTCTCAGTATAAACAGAACCAATGGAAAGTCTAGACCTCATGAAATCCTGAAATCTGCCAAATTACTCCAGCAGAATGGAAACAAATTCTTACCTTTTCTCATTATACACAGTAGAAAGTCTGATGGATAAAGGGGAGGTAAAGGCCAAAACGTTCCAGATTCTACCACTCAGCTCTGCCACTGACTGCTGTCTTACCTTTGCAGAGGGACTTATGTTCTTCTGCAGTCACTTCTGGAGAACAGAAATACCGTGAGCTTCTGGATTTACACCCAGACCTACATTCTGAACACATGACACATTACCCAATTTTCCCAACCCTAATTTCATCACTTGAGCTGCTTATATTTGAAGATTAAATAGCATCACTATGTATGAAGACCTAATATAGTACCTGGCACATAACAGAAATCAATAATTATCAACTTCTCTTTCCCTAGAGCAAAACAAACAATGAAGTCTATATATACTTGATATGCAGATTCATGCATAGGTACATAGATGATAGTATAGATATAATTATATGCATATACATTGTGAGGATAAATTAAAACTCAATTCTTTAAAATTATTATAAATATACATAATATATAATAGATATTACATTTTCTACTCTATATTATTTTGAATTCTTTTTTTTAAGTTTATTCATTTATTCTGAGAGAGAGAGGAAGAGACAAAATCCCAAGCAGGCCAGCACAGAGCCCAACGTCGGGCTCTAACTCATGAACCGCGAGATCATGAGCTGAGCAGAAATCAAGAGTCAGACGCTTAACTGATTGAGCCACCCAGGTGCCCCTATTTTGAATTCTTGAATAAATATTACCTCTTCAAAAAGAGTATCACTGTGTAAAAGCCAGGATAGGATCAGTCTATTCAATTACACAATAATTATTTAAGGACCTCCTCTGTGCCAAACACTTTCATGCATATAACTACTAGCAAAACAGATGTGGTCTCCACTCTATATCTAATGGATGTTCAGGCAGAGGATTCTAGAAAGAGCAAAGGGCACATATACATTAACTTTAAGGAAGAAGAGGCGCTTGAGTGGCTCAGTCTGTTAAACATCCATCTTCCATTCAGGTCATCATCTCAGTTCAAGCCCCATATGAGTTCAAGCCCCATGTCAGGCTCTGTACTTATAGCCTAGAGCCAGTTTTGGATTCTGTGTCTCCCTCTTTCTCTCCCCCTCCCCTGTTTGTGCTCTGTCTCTATCTCAAAAATAAGTAAATAAACTTAAAAAAAAATCTTTAAGGAAGAAACTGAAAGACCTTTCCTAAGGCAGAATCTGTGGGAAGTGACAAGTTGTCTCTGTGGCCAGAGACAAGATCCTTATCTATAAATGTAAGATAAGCAGCCACTATCTGATGAAGGTGAGCTTTCCAAGGAATTTCAATTTCTCTTTTTTAAAAAAATGGTCAGTGTACATGTCTACAAAAACAAAGCAGAGAGAAGCTTCGCTTCTTGACTTGCTTGGGTAGCCAAAAATTCTCAAATGGGTCTCTAAAGGGAATCGGTGTCCCAGTCAATCCAATGCCTAATGGAAAATCTGATTTCACAGTCTGGCTAAATAACTCACTGGTCACATGTCTTTGGGCAAGTTGATTAACACCTAGGCTTCAGTTTCCCCATTTCAAATGTTGACAGTCATAAACCAGTCCACTCCTCTTTTCAACCATTCTTAGGACACCAACACTTTAATGAAAGGCGTGTTTGATATCACCTCCTGCCCTGTGATTTTATTCATTTGTCATAACACCTGATTTTATCATCAGCCAGTAACTACTTATTTAAAAAAAAATGGAAACATCCTTGTATAATAAGACTCTTGTGGGAATAGTAAGGGAATTGGAACTCACTTACAAAAATCAAGTAGCAAAATGATTTAGCTGTTGGTTCACTCCAGCCTGGGCTGTGTTTTGCATGAGAAATGAGCTCATCTCTGAATGTAGCAGATTCTGCTTGTTTGGGTAGTGCTTCTAATCGAGGCATATATATTTTGCCTCAATCACAGGAAAACAAATTGTCAGTGGCATATTGCTTTGGTGTTTGAACCATTTGTTGGATTTCCCGCCTTCCTAAATGTCTGAAACAGAAGCATGAAGCATGAATTGGCCAAACTAGAAAACCCAGTATTTACGAGTCTATTCGAACCTTGTAAAGATTTGATCAGCAAATATGCCAATTGATACACCATAATGTTTTACAACCGCAGTCGTCTTGGTCTATAAAACTTATTATAATTCTGAAGGGATTTCTGCTTTCTTTGCAGACATTTCTGTTTTACTGCCACCCAATGGCGTGTATTAGAATTGACAGTTTTGCTGTTGGAGTTTCAGGAGGCAGATGTTTTTAAGTTTATGGCAAACAAATGATCCTGAAAGGCATCTTTCTCTCCTGTCTCACTCACCTCGCTCCCCCGCCCCTCTCCCACACACATACACATATACTATTCCAGCCAGAGTCTAAAAGGCTGTAGCATGGATTATGGTCTATGAGGTAGAAAAGATCCCAAATCTACTTTTGCCAAAAGAGCTGTGATCCTTAACATCTACTGGACCATCAGCAAAGCTGATATTTTGACTCCTATTTCCGAAATCTCTACCAGTTCTAATGCAATACAGAGAAGCTTCTAGAGTCAGAGAAGTTAGCAGCCAAATCAGTTCCTCAGATTACTAGGTTGAACTTGGCAGACTCATTGCCCTGGACAAGTACACTGGGATGTCAAGTAGAATTCCTTTCTAAGAGATTCCTAGAGTACAGAGCAAAGGAAGCAAGAGAAAAAGATCAGTCATAAATACTGAGCATACAGAGAAGTAAGATCCTGTTCTACAGAGATTCTACCGGTTCCCACAGAAATAGTGGTTCTAAGGCTGCACAGTAACATTGAGTTCTGTAGATCAATGGCTTTCAATCCAAGAACAGCATCCCCAGAATGAGCATTTGAAATGGAAAGAGGCTTATATTTTTATTGCTACCTTGAATGGGGTGCACTCCTAGCATCTAATGCTCATGAGTTAATGTTGCTAAATGTCCTGCAATGCTCTGGACAGTCCTGCATAATGAGGAATGTTCCATCAAGAATGCCAATACTGTCCCCATTGGGAAACACTGCATTCACTTGAGACTGGGACAATTCTTCATACCTTCTTTCATTCTTTGATAAACGATTTTCTGAGCCCCTTCAAGTCAGACCTCAGGTTAGAATCTACAGATCTGATATTAAAGATGGAGCTTCCCATAAATTTCAAAGGATCCCAGTGGGTATTCCATGCATTCTCACCAACATACCAACACTTTACTTTTGTTGGTTTTCTTTTTGCCCTTGAGGATGTGGTAACTGTCCAGGAAGCCACGAGAGGATAGCAGAATCTTGCCACTGCCTCAGATGAGGCTGCCCTCCAGGAGAATGTTGATTACCTGTCAAAGATGCTGTGATCCAGAGCAATTAAAGCATCAAACCCCCAAGAGACTCAAGCAGAGCTACCTTCTAATTCTCACACCAAAGTAGAGAGAAACATCCCCTTTTCTCTTTTGTGTTACACCTTGTCACCTGCTCACCAAACAGGTGCCATTCGTGTCTCTGTGTCTCAGAGTCTCCCCACATCATCCCTTTTATCATGTGCTTCTAGACTTGGGTTACATGGGTAGGTACCTAAATTTCAGACAAATGCTATTATGTCTATCCTATTTCAGGCTCAGTCCTAGATACTCACATAAAACTAAGTCATTCTTCTCCTTCAACAACCCTCTCCATCCCTGGAAAAAATCCCTTCATGCAAACCTGGTATCTCAGGTCTTATTCACCAGTTTAGTTCATGAATACATCTAAATCTCAGTTTAGACTCGAGCTGAAACACGCCCTCCCACTACATAAGAACTGAATCACCGTCCTTATTCATGTTGATGACAGAAGACTGTTGGATGGATGGATGGATGGATGATAGAAAGATACAATAGAATATCACATGTAGGGGTGCCTGGGTGACTCAGTCAGTTAAGCATCAGACTTTGGCTCAGGCCATGATCTCATGGTTCATGGGTTCGAGACCCGCATCTGGCTCTGTGTTGACAGCTTGGAGCCTGGAGCCTGCTTCAGATTCTGTGCCTCCCTCTCTCTCTGTCTCTCCCCTGCTCGCTCTCTCTCTCTCTCTCTCTCTCTCTCTCTCAAAAATAAATAAACATTAAATTTTAAAAAAATAAAAAGAGAAGAGTAGGACATGTAAGAATGCTTGACATAACATCTGGTTCTCAACTTTAGCTATTATTAATACATTTTGACAACTGTATTGTTAGCAATGCCATCTTTTTTAAATGAAGAAACCAAGGCTCAGAGTCACAGAGCAATTAATTCATAGAGTTAGGCTTCTAACTTATCTCTGATGTCAAAGCTCAGGCACTTTTGCTCAAATCCTACTAGCTCTACATTCCACTTTATGTAAGAGTAAGACATTTTGAGATCGTATAACATGTTCATATCACCTGTAGACAACCGTGTGTATTCACATCACATAGGTGTTCTCAGTTCTTTAAGTGTGGGTTTCTCTCTCATCACATTCTGACAAGGAGGTGTTTCTTTGGAAGACATGGTCTGTACTAATTAGAGGGCAGCTTGCAGCTGAAACCAAAGCAGGAATCCGCTGCGTGTTGGCAGAACCTACATCACAAGCAATGTATACCAATTCGTGCTACTCTAGAGATAATAACAGGCAGATTATAGAAATAAGTGGGTATCTTTCTTTCATTATGGGCTGTGGGTGGATAAACCGTAAACAACATTTCCTTCATTTGAAAGTGGTAAGTGTAACAGATGGGAAAATTTCTGTTAATAGTATATTAGAAATCTTACATATCTCTATTTTGTTTGTAAATACAATCTTGTTCTGAATCAGTAATTTTTCTGTAAGTGTGCATGTGGTAGACATTCGTAGGGCTCATCAGTATCCACTTTTCTGTTTCCGGGCATACAGAGACAATACTTCTCAGTTCCCTTTTGTAATAAGGAGGCCATATTCCTCATCTGGACAATAGAAGCACTGCATGTATGGTTTTGAGAGAAAGCACTTAGTTCCAGGTGGGTAACCTTCCACAACTTTCTTCCTCTTGCCACCGTCACCACAGAAGCATGTGTTGAAATGGAGGTGCCATAGGGTCCATAGAGACCAGATTGCTGAACCAACACATGGACAATAATTGTCCTAGAGTCTGCTCAAATGCACAGCACAATTTGCATGAACAAATATAAACTTCTTTTTTATCAAGACACTGAGATTTTAGTGAGGCACCTTTAGCAAGGCTCAGTCGGTTAAGTGTCCAACTCTTGTTTTCAGCTCAGGTCATGATCTCATGGTTTGTGAGTTCGAGCCCGCCATTGGGCTCCGTACTGATAGCACAGGATTCTCTCTGATGCTGATAGCTGATAGGCTGGGATTCTTTCTCTCCCTCTCTCTCTCTGCCCCTCCTCTGCTCTTTCTCTCAAAATAAATAAACAAAAAAAAAGACACTGAGATTTAGGTATTGTCTCTTAGCACAGCATAACTTGGACTCTCCCAACTAACACTGTGGGTGAGGTCATTTCATACATACTGTAAAACAGAATACATGTTTCTCTGTCCTCATCAAAAATAATAGGTGCATTTTAATATGATACTCAGGATCTGCTACAATCTGGGCCAAACCTACCATCCAAATTTTTCCTTCCACCACTCCACCATGAAACTAGACAATATCCCTTCACCACATCTTACAATTTCTTGATTTTTTTAAATCTCCACTCATGTTATTCTCTCCACTTAGCATACCGTCTCTTCCCCTTTCACATGCCATATGACTACCTACCTTTAAAAGACCCAACTCGGGGCGCCTGGGTGGCGCAGTCGGTTGGGCGTCCGACTTCAGCCAGGTCACGATCTCGCGGTCCGTGAGTTCGAGCCCCGCGTCAGGCTCTGGGCTGATGGCTCGGAGCCTGGAGCCTGTTTCCAATGATTCTGTGTCTCCCTCTCTCTCTGCCCCTCGCCCGTTCATGCTCTGTCTCTCTCTGTCCCAAAAATAAATAAAAAACGTTGAAAAAAAAAAAATTTAAAAGACCCAACTCATATGCTAACTCTTCCATGAAATCTCCCCCAATCCTACTATTATGAATTTCTCTTTCCTTCAAGTTTTCATACTTATTTCTTATTATTCTTTCTTACTTTATATCCTATATAATGATTTTTAACATATTAGTTTCAAGTGTACAACATAATGATTCAATATTTGTAACCATTGCTAAATGATCACAAGAAGTCTAATTAATATCCATCCACACACAGTTACAATTTTTTTTTCCTTATAATAACTTTTAAGATCTACTCTCTTAGTACCTTTTAAAGAAACAATACAATATTATTAACTATAGTCACCATGCTGTACAATACATCCCCATGACTCATTTATCTCATAACTAGAAGTTTGTACCTTTTGAACCCCTTCACCCATTTTACCCATTCCCCATGCTTTACCTCTGGCAATCACCAATTTTCTGTACCTATGGGATTTGTTTAGGTTTTTATTTTTTTTGTTTTGCTTTTTACATTCTACATATAAGTGAGATAATACCTTATTTGTTTTTCTGTCTGACTTATTTCACTTAGATAATGCCCTCAAGATCCATTCATGTCATTGCAAATGGCAAGATAATTTCTATCTACATATCCATCAGCGGACACCTTGGTGGTTTCCAGGTCGTAGCTACTGTAAAGAATCCTATAATGAACATGAGCATGTATTTATCTTTCTGAGTTGGAGCTTTCATTTCTTTGAATAAATACACAGTAGTAGAATTGCTGGATAACGTGGTAGTTCTATTTTCAGTGTTTTGAGGAGACTCCATACTGTTTTTCATAGTGGCTACAACAATTTGCATTCCCATGAACAGTGCACGAGAATTCCTTTTTCTTTCTCTATATCCCTGCCAACACTTGTTATTTCTTGTCTTTTTGCTACTAGCCAGCCATTCTGACAGGTGTGAGGTGATAGCTCACTGTGGTTTTCAATTGCATTTCCCTGACGATGAGTGATGTTAAGTACCTTTTCATGTATGTGGCCATCTGTGTATCTTCTTTGGAAAAAAAAAAAAAAGTCCATTCAGATACCTTGCCCATTTTTAATTGGATTGTTGGGTTTTCTTGCTATTGAGTTATTACAAGTTATTTGTATATTTTGGATGTTAACCCCTTATCAGATGCATGATGTGCAAGTATTTCCATTAAGTATGTTGTCTTTTCATTTTGTGCATAGCTTCTTTTTCCACGTAGAGCCTTTTAGTTTGATACAGTCCCACTTATTCATCTTCATTTTATTTCTCTTGATTTTGATGTCAAACCCCCAAAAATCATTGCCAAGACCAACCTCAAGGAGCTTACTGCCTATGTTTTCTTCCAGGAATTTTATGGTTTCGGTCTTACATTCAAGTCTTTCAAATATTTTGAGTTGATTTTTGTGCGTGGTATAAGATAGTGGTCTCATTTCATTCTTTTACATGTAGTTGTCCAGTTTTCTCAGCCTCATTTCTTGAAGAGACTGTTCTTTCCTCATCATATATTCTTGCCTCCTTTGTCATGAATTAATTTACCATCTATGTGTGGGTTTATTTCTGGACTTCCTTTTCTGTTCCATTGACCTCTGTGCTGGTCTTCATGCCAATATCATACTGTTTTTACTACTATAACTTTGTGATGTATTTTGAAATCAGAAGTGTGAGGTCTCCAGCTTTGTTTTTCTTTCTCAAGATTGCTTTGTCTATTTGGAGGCTTTGTGGTTCCATACAGATTTCAGTATGGTTTGTTCTAATTTGTGAAAAAATTACACTGGAATTTTGAAAAGGAACGCATTGAATCTGTAGATTGCTTTGGGTAGTATGGATATTTTAACAATATTAACCTACCCAGTTATGGATTATTATTGTTTATGAGCAAATTTTAACTCCCCTGTTAGCAATTTTGAGAGGATCATTCAAATCTGATTATCATTGTATCTTCAACAATTCAAACCAGGGCCATAAAATCATGCCTAGTAAATATTTAATAGGTATAGATACATCAGTGATATTATTACAGCAAGTTTTGCCATAAAATCAACTGAGGATTTTGGGGGGCACTATCAAGAAGCATTCCTTCTTTCAACCACTTTCTTACTCCTATTCCAAAAAAAAAAAAATTATTGGGGCACCTGGGTGGCTATGTGTGGGTTTATTTCTGGACTTTCTATTCTGTTGGTGGCTCAGTCTGTTGAGCATCTGACTTCGGCTCAGGTCATGATCTTGTGGTTCATGGGTTCAGGCCCTGCATCGGGCTCTCTGCTGTCCGCACAGAGCCCACTTTGGATCCTCTGTCCCCCTCTCTCCACCCCTCCTTCACTTGTGCCCTGTCAAAAATAAATAAACATTAAAAAAAAAAAAAAAAAGGAAGAAGCATTATCTTAGTTAAGCCATGCTTAGAAGTTGGTGGGGATACTGGGCACTGAGAAGTCCTGCATCTATACAAGTTCCTTCTTCTAGACCATGAAGCAGTATTAGCAAATGGACCAGGCGTCCTGCTTCTCCCACAAGCATTCAAGAATGGAAGACTTTATGGCACTCAGGCTTGGTGGTTGGTGTTAAGAAAACTGGGACTGGGAGGAAGGTAGCAACTGCGTGGATATTTACTGACAATACAGAGTGTGCCAGGATCTGTGCTAAGTGCTTTGTGTTTGTTTTATCACTTGCTCTTCCCAAGAACAGCAGGCAGCTGTTATAACATGGTGGATGGTGCATCAACTTTGTAGCCAGATTGCAAGCATTTAAATCCCAGGCTTACCACCAACTGGGCGACCTAGGTCAGGTACTTCACTCTCCTCTACCTGTTTCCTTAATTGAAAATAACACTCTCTACCTCATAGAATTATTATGATGATAAATGTGTTGGTAAATACAAAACACTTTGATGAGGGCCCGCATACAGTAAGTGCACAATTAATATTGCTTTGGGAAAAAAAAAAGAATGATATAACTGTTGTTATTATCCTCCTTTCACAGATTAGGATACTAGGCATAAATGCTAAGCTCATGGCCCAAAGACACACGATAGTAAATGGCAGGGTTGGGATTTGAACCCAAGCCTCTGACCTCAGAGCCAGTGCTCTGAATTCTACCCTATAGCCTCTTTGCGGCCTTCAGAATCACTAGGCAAGAAGGTTTGAAGACTATCCATGCTCCATGTAGCTGCATGGAGGAATTGATTAGACAAGGTAACTTGCGAGGTTCCTTTCAACCTTGAGATATTGTGATTTACAGATGCTCAAACTTAAAAGCAAGTAAGGTTCCTAACAATCCAGGGCAGAGGTGACTGGAATGGTCTTTCTGTGGTTGAGAACGTCTCTGTGCTCATTCTCTAGAACCTTTTAATACAACCACGTTTTTCCAGGTTGCTTAATATTATACTACAGAAGTTAAAAACACATGTTCCAAGAAGATACAATGCTATATAGTGAGACAGATATGATTTTGAATCATTGCTGTACCATTTATTTGCTGTAAGACCTTGGGCAAGTTATTCAACCTCCTATCTGGTTAATCTCTACCAGATTCCCGTATTTTGTAACTTTCTGCATACTAGCTCTTCTCCAGAGCCAAGGGCTTCTCCAACAATTAACAGTTCTATTTACCTTCTTTTCCCCTGTGCAATGATTTATTGGTCCAAATGTCTCCTAACCCAAACAAGCCAACCATAATTTGTCCCTAGTAAATGGGACTAAGAAATTCCAGGTGTACTGGTCTCTTGAATGGAAATGATATAAACTCATGAATTGTTATGGGAGACTTCCTTTCCTGTGGTCTTGGGATCACAAAACACCAATGTAGAGCAGAGAAAAGAATAAATGAGGCTGAGGCACAGAGAGGAGCAGAAATAAGGGTTAGAAAAAGAAAATTCTCCTCATGTCCCTCATGTTTCAGAGGGCTGAGTTCATTTCTGCATGTGAGTTTCATGACAAATACCCATTTTGCTAGAATCCCCTTCAGTGGAGTTTCTGCTTTTTACCACCAATAGTCCTCCTGTCTGATCTAGTACTCTGAGACCAGATTCTTCATCAGCAGGGCAAAGAAAATAATCTATCCCTTAAGAGATCATTACTGAAATTAACTGAGACCCTTCCTCAGGGACTGACACATAGTAAACCTTAAATACGTAGAAGAATCTATCCTTTGTTAAATGATGCTTCCTTAACATTATCATCATCATCATTATCATACTGTTACAAATTATCCAATACGTGTTCATGATACATACTATGTACCAGCACCGTGCTTAGAACTGGCCGCATGACAAACAAGATGTAGCATTTACCATCCACAGGAGCACCTCCACAGGGGAGAAAGATATTGAACCAGTAATTACAGTGAAGAGTAGAAGGTGTTAAGACTGCTGGTTTACTTAAGGGAGCACGCCCACCTGCCTGGAGACACTGAGAATAGATAGCTTCACGTAGTTGGTAACATTTGACTTTATCTTCAAAGTTTGAAATGGGGCCACAAGGAAGACATTTCAAGCAAAAACAACCACCTCTAAAAAGGCATGAGGGATAAAACTTATGGAAGGTTGAAGGAACTTTAGGTAATATGGCACAGCTTCAGTTAATTAGGTGGGGAGAAAGAGAGTTGGGGACGAGACTGGAGAAGTGGGCAAGAACCACATCAAGGGGGCCATAATAAAGGATGCATATATTATTTTAAGGAGGTAAGGCTAATGGCAACAAATTCTTACCAGATACCAAACACTGTTCTAAACATTTTCTCATTCCTTTCAACTTTGCATTACTGTAGGTATTGGTATTACCCATGAAGAAATAAAGTTACAGAAAGGCAAAGTGGTTTGCCTGAAGTAACTCATCCTACGTTCATAGCCAGGTTTGGAAACCAAGCAGTTAGGGCTTGTATTGGGTTGAATTGTGTCTTAGTTCAAGTTGCTATAAGAAAAATACCACAGATTGAATAGCTTAAATAGCAACCACTTTTTTCTCACAGTCCTGAAGTCGGGGAAGTCCAACATCAAGGAGACAGTTCTGAAACACAGCCTTCTTCCTGGTTTGCAGAGGTATGTCTTCTTGTTGTACCCTCACAGCGTGGAGAGAGAGGGAGCCCTAGTCCCTTTCCCTTTAAGGGCACTAATCCCGTCATGAGGGCCCAACCCTTATGATCTCACTTAAAGTTAATGACCTCCCAAAGGCCCCACCTCAAATACCAACACATTGGGAATTAGGGATTCAACATACGAATCTGTGGGGGTCCACAGACATTCTGTTGATAGCAAATTGTATCCCACCAAAATTCGCGTGTTGAAATCCTAACCCCCAGGACCTTAGAATGTGAACTTATGTGGAAATAGGGTGATTGGGGAGGTAATCAGTTAAGATGAAGTTATCCTGGAGTAGAGTGGGCACAGATGCCCACACAGGGAAAATACCACGCGAGCCAACATAAAGGCTGAAATCCACAAGCCAAGGAATGCCAAATATTGTCAGTAAACCACCAAAAGCAAGACATAAGCATGGAACAGATTCTCCCTCACCACCCTCATAAGGCACCAACCCTACTGATACCTTTTTGGACTTCTAGCCTCCAGAATTGTAAAATAATAAATTTCTGTTTTTTATAACGTCCCTACTTTGTTGTACTTTGCTATGGCAACCTAGTAAATAATACAGGGCCCCAAATTGGCCCATCTAATCAGTATGCCACGTGATCTTCTTTCTCCAGAGCCAGGAGAGGGTTTTAAAAAGGAAAAGAAACTCAGCCATATTTGCATTCTGTTAGAAAATCGGCCTGTCATTTGCTCATCTTTTTACCCACAGTCCTTCCTTAGTCATAAAGAAGATCATTGGCTTGGGTCCCATATGTTTATGAGGGGGGAAATGTGTAAAGCCCCAAATTCTTTGCAGTACAGTTCAGTTTAACATCAGTATTTATCTCTATTTTTGAACAGAGACTTCAACGCAAAATGCCTCATTTTTACATATCTGCGATTAAACTGTTCAAAAGAGCAGTGCCTTATTGTTTCCTATTTATAAACTCATTCTACTTTGACTTATATGGGCAAAAACAAAACATTTTTTGGAGGCATTTTTTTTTCCTTTTCTTTACTCCACTTGATGGTAAATGTAAAATCGTGAAGTTTTAGGAGGAAGCATTCTTTGGTTTCCTTATTATAGCTATTCATCTTTCTTTGGAGAAAGAAAGAGAGCTGTCTCCGTTGGAAGATGTTTCTCTGGAATCCTTCTCTGGTGACTTGTAATCTAAAGCTGTTGAATTCAAGGACAGTTTTAACCACAGTATTTAATCTTCTGGAGACATTTATTACATAGCTTTCTGTTTTGCCTTGTTTAATATAAACCACTAGAGAGATGTTTCTTGGTTATGTCATTTTGTAAACCAGAGTGTGAAGTAGAAAATCCCAGATAAGAAGAGGCCACTCCTCATTAGGAATTCTATCATAGGATGCACCTGGGTGGCTCAGTCATTTGGGTGTCCCACTTCAGTTCAGGTCATGGTCTGTGGGTACAAACCCCGCATCGGGCTCTGTGCTGACAGCTCAGAGCCTGGAGCCTGCTTCTGATTCTGTCTCCCTCTCTCTCTGCTCCTCCCCTGCTTGTGCTCCATCTCTCCCTCTCTCTCTAAAATAAATAAACATTAAAAAAAATTCTAGCATAGAATCTGCATTCTCTAAGGGAACTAGAGCCTTAAACCAGTGCCAATGAAAACATCAACATTAATAACAATACTGACAATAATGGCTAACTTCCACAGAGGAGGTATGGAGTAGTGGCTATAAAGGGTACTTCTAGAATTAGACACACCTGGATTTTTTATGCAGCTCTGATTCTTCCTAGCTATGCTCCCTCCAGCAAGTTATCTTCTCTAAACCTTGGATTCCTCACCTCTAAAATGGAGATATTAAATCCATAAGATGAGATATTGAATGAACAGCACAGGGGGACTTGTGTGGCTCAGTTGGTTAAGCAACTGACTCTTGATATCAGCTCAGGTCTTTATCTCAGGATTGTGAGTTCAAGCCTCACATTGGGCTCCATGTTGAGTGAGGAGCATATGTAAAAAAAAAAAAAAAAAAAAAAAGGATGGGGTGCCTGGGTCTCTCAGTCAGTTAAACATCCCACTCTTGATATCAGCTCTGGTAGTGATCTTCAAGTTGGGAGAACAAGCCTCACATTGGGCTCCACATTGAATCTCCAGCAGGGTGGAGCCTGCTTGGGATTTTCTCTCTGTCTCTGTCTCTCTGTCTGTCTCTCTGTCTCTCTCTCTCTCTCTCTCTCTCTCTCTCACACACACACATAAAATAAATAAACATTTTTTAAAAAAAGCTTTTAGTACAATGTCTGTCACATAATAAATATTCACTAAACGTTAGCTGCTATTGAATACAATTTATGAAAGCTTATTACATGTCAGGGGCTCTAGGAATGCTATCTCTAATCCTGATAGCAATCTTCAGGATAATTATTGTTTGTCTCCACCGGAAGGTAAGAGTTAAATTGCTTACTCAAGGTCATTTGGCTAGGAAATGGCAAAGCAGATGTTCCCTTGGATCTGAAAGAAATATATCCAATTTCGAGTGGATACCTTCAAACTAATAAAAGAGCTACAGTGGAAATCCTCCCTCTATGTCATTGTGTTTCAAGTTGGCATTTATAAAATCTTTAGGTCAAGATAAGGTCAAAGGGAGCCTTTAGTAGAATAACTGATTTGATCAAAATTGATTGACTTCTTCAAGGTCTATCACAGAATTAACAGTGAAATTTAAAATACCAATCAATTAACTGCAGCCCACATATGAACCTTAGCAACTTGAAGTTTTAAAAGTCTCTGCATTCGCCAGGACTCTTTAGGTAAAGATTAATGAAGCTCATTTCACAATATCTTTTCAGCAAGAGCTACATTTTTCACTTCAGTGTTTAGGAGGCCTAGAATCTTGCTAGCTTCAAGCATAGCTGGATCCAGGCTCTTCATTGTCACTCCCTTCCCCACACTGGCTCCATTTTCAGCTCTGATCTGGCTTCCTCCTCATCTGCTGAAAAGGCATATGTGTTGACATAAATATCTGCCAACAACCTCAATACCTTATCCTCACACTTTAGTAACCCCAACAGATAGAAGGCCTCCTTTTTATCCAATACCTGTACAGCGGTCCTCAACAAGAATTCTGTTTGGCCTCCTTGAGCCATAGAATGTGATCAGTTCTATGAAGAAGTGGGTCCTGGGGCACTTGGGTGGCTCAGTCAGTTAAGCTTCTGACACGGGCTCAGGTCACGAAGCATCTCCTGGTGATCAGGCTCTCAGGTCAAGAGCCCCACATCAGGCTCTCTGCTGTCAGTGCAGAGCTGGCTTCAGATCCCCTCTCTCCCGCTCTTTCTCTGCCCCTCCCCCCTCATGTGCACGCGCATCTGCTCTCTCTCTCAAAAATAAACATTTGTAAAAAAGAAGTGGGTTCTTCAATAACATTGCATTTGTTTCCTACGGCTGCTGTAATCAATTATCACAAACTTCGTGGCTTATGACAACACAGCTTTATTCTCTTAGTGTTTTAGAGGCCAGGTGCCCAAAATCAGTCTCACTGGGCTAATGTCAAGGAGTTAGTAGGGTCTGGTTCCTTTTGGAGCCTCCAGAGGAGGTTTTTGTTTTGGTTTTTTTTGTTTTTTGTTTTTGTTTTTTGCCTTTTCTAGCTTCTGGAGGCCACCTGCATTCCTTGGCTCAAATCCCTTCTTTAAATCATTCTAACCTCTTGCTTCCATGGTCACATCTACTCCTTCCTCTTCCCCAGTCCATTATCTGTCTACCTCCCTCTCCTGAGGACACTTGCAATGATATTTAAGACCCACCTAGATAATCCAGGATAATCTCCCTATTTTAAGATTCTTAATCACGTCTACAAAGTCCCTTTTGCCACAGAAGATAATATTAACAGGTTTTAAGGATTAGGGCGGGGATGTCCAGGAGGCCATTATTCAGCCTACAACAAGCATAAATCCAGGAAGGTATGGCAACCAGTGCAAACAAGTAATCACACTATCAGGCAAAGGAAGACACATTTTATGGAAGAGAGAAACCACAAATTATACAGAGAACAGAGAAACCATTTTCAGCTTCTGGGATCTGATTTGGCTTTGTGACAGATAATTATAATAATGATGATAGCAAACATTTATATTGCTCATTATGTGTCAGCCATTGTTCTAAGTGCTTTACTTATATAACTCAATTAATCTTCACAAAAAGCCATCCTCATTTTATAGAAGAGGAAACCAAGGCACAAAGATTTTAAGTGATTTGCCAAGATCACTGTGAACTAACACAGCCAGGATCTGAACCCAAGGTATCCGATTCCCAGGTGCATACACTTGACCATTTGGGATGGAACTTAAAGAATGGATTGTGAGGAAACATGAAGGGTCTTGTACAGAGAGAACAGAATGAATAAAGCACAGAAGAAAGAAAGAAAGAAAGAAAGAAAGAAAGAAAGAAAGAAAGAAAGAAAGGGAAAGAAAGAGAAAGAAAGAAAGAAAGGAAGGAAGGAAGGAAGGAAGGAAGGAAGGAAGGAAGGAAGAAAGGCAGGTTCAGGCCAGGCCAGTTAGTAGACTGGGTTGGATGGAGTATAGAAAGCCCGGGAGAAGTAGCTTGAGCATAGGGTGTGGAAGACTTTGAAACCACGGACAACCGCCATGGCTGATAGGAGTCCTTTGACTTGAGGTGGGGACTTATCAGAATTGGGCCTTGGGAACACTGCTCTGGTGACCATGTGAAGGCTGGGCTGGCAGAGTAAAAAGGGAACTGTCCCCTTTCCTCCCCCAAGGTACTTTGTATATCACAGAATGTCCTGTGTGTCTCTGCCACTAGAGAGAGAGCCCTAGAGGGGGGATGCGTGTCTCATCACACTGCATGTGCCAGTAGATGATACAGTAAATCACAAAACACAGCACAGCCAGAGGGCAGGAGATAGGCAGGATGGTTACTGGGGCTGCTGCTGGAAATACTAACACCATTTTGGAATCAATTTAAAGTGTCTTTACCCGTGTTTGCTTTAGTCTCTGAACAATAAAAACTTTCTGGAAATCTGGGATGTGTAGGGATATATTCAAATCTTCACTCTGTCAATTGCCTTCGTGGGATATTGGGAAATTACTCAACACCCCCAAGCCTTATTTTTTTTTTAATCTTTAAAATATAGATAAAATTATGTTATTGGTAATTGTTAACTTACCAAGTAATAATAGTTGCCCGGCTCAAATGAGGAATCTGGCATACAGATACCACTCAAACTTATTTTTTTTTAATATTCTTATTTCATTTCATCACACAGGTGAGCGAAGGAGTTGCAAGAAAGACGCTCACATGTCTTGGAGAAGCTCCAAAGCACAGATGGGAGAACACTCAGACTCGCCTGTCTGCAGCCACACCCCGGCGCCTGTGGAGGAGCCCACCCCCTCCCCTCTCCAGCAGGTGGTAGAAGACTCGGACCCCGCCCAGCAACAGCCTCTGCGTCCTTAGCGACCCGGCGGTAGCAGCCCCGCCTGCGCGCTGGGCCGGGTGATTGGCCCGACTCCTGGCCTCCAATCCCCCGCCCCACCATGTTCCCCCGCAGGCTGTCTCAGGTCGCGATCCTGGGAGAGCACAGACCGAGTATCCCTGAGCTGCCTGGGTGGGGAAACGCCGCCTCGGGGGTAAGGCCTCCCCCTCTGTTTCATCCCAGGAAAGAGCTCAGGACTGACATGCAGCTGCTGGGCAGACAGTGGACAACACAATCACAAACTGTGGTCCTTGAAGTTTCAGACAGTTTCACAGAGCTTGCAGGTTCCACTGGACAGGGCTATCCTGGCAGAGCAGGTCTTTCTTGCGTGTTGGCCACACACTAAGTGAAGTTGGGGTCTTGGGAAGAGCTCTGGTCTACTTCAGACCTGCACACTAGAAACAGGTCTGTTCTCACTCGCTGTGTGAGTTTGGTCAAATGATACACCTCTCTGGGCCTTGGTTTACTAGTCTGTAAAACCAGCGTTTGGATTAGAATGACCTCTGAAGACTTTTCAATAATAGCAGACTCTGAAAGAGAGTGATCAGCCTGGGGCCAGGTTTATAGAACGTCTGAGTTGCCCTTGGCATCAGATCTGTATAAACATCCACTACTTATCTAATACTGGATCTCAATTGTAGATTCACTGGATTGTTGCAGAAACACACATCAGCAATAACAACAAAAATCCCTCTTCCCTATGTACAGCGCTCCTTCAGATGTATTATCTCATTGGATTCACTCTAAAACCCAGGGAATAAAATTGGAATTATCCTGGTTTTGTAAAAGGAGAAACTGAGCATGAGAGCTGAATATAAGATCTTCACGTACCCACGAAAAGCCCTGGTTTCCTCTCTCACTTCACAAGAATCACATAAGAACGGTGGAAGGAAACCACCTGATAACAGAAAGGTAGAGTGCCCAAATGGCTCAGCAGACCGATTTGGTGGACCTCTTGAGTGGGATTCCCAAATCTGCTAATTACTGATTCTATGATATTGAGTAAGTTGCATAAGTACATTATGCCTGTCCCCTCAACTAAAACAAGAATGATAATCGTAATTAGGAATATCTTACTCATGCCTTTATTAGGAATGTCGAGTGAGATAAGATAGGCAAAGCACTTTGTTCTGCTGCTATTTTTGTTGTTATAATTGACAACAGTAAATTGACTAAAGGGAAATCCAGACGATGAAAGGTTTACTTATTTTCCAACCCAAGGATTTTGAGAAGCATGTCTTCTGTTTGGAAGACTACGTGTGGATCAGATGCAGTGCCTGAGATGGTGGTGAAAATCATTGGAAGTAAACACTTTCGGTACCTCGTGGAGAAGCCAGAGATGTAAGTTTACTGTTTGAAAAATGTCTGCTTTGCTGGGAAGATAATGAAGTTTGGAGTTGCTGGGTTTTTTTAATCTGGAAATTTACATTTTTAAAATGTTGTCCATGGAAAATTAAGTCATGAAGGAGTAACAGTAGAAGCAAAATCGTGTTGATAACTTCCATGAGCACTGTTTTCCTGATATTTTTCATCTTTATAATTTCCCTTACTCCTTAATTACTTAGGCAGATTTTCCAAATAGATGAGGAATGTAAGCAAAGAGACATTTATAAATATTAATGGAGTATTTCTGCTGCTTCTCATCAGGTGTGCAATCTACTACATGTAGTAATTTTTTTAGCGGGGGCGTGGGGGGGGTCAGTGTTAGTCAATTTGTTATGAATTAAAGGGGTGGGATTAATAATGAATCATAAATTATAAGATTTTCATTTACTCTTATTTATAGTCTATACTGCTCCAAGCAGGGGCTTCTCAGAGCTTAGCTACGAGGTCTTTCTTCCCTCCAACTCATCACAATCACATGTAAGGGAGAACACTCATGGATCTTTAAAATTCACCAGATATTTGGCACAGAAGCCTATGACTAGGTCTTCCTTCCAGCATTTTGGTGGTTCACAAAAGAAAAAAGAAAGCACGAGACCTGCCTTTGCTCTAGTATCATCCCGTAAATAGCAGCTGGTCAATCGTGGCCTTTCCCTCCTAAGATTATTCCCATAGCTTTTCCATTGGTTTCAGACACCGACAGACCAAACACAGAGACAAACAGATAAAATCTGGCCTCACAAAACAAAGGTGCTGAAAGTGGTGGATACCAAACCTGGCTGCCATCAGAAACATCTAGAAAACCCTTACAAATAAAGATTTGGAATCCAACCCAAGACCTACTGAATCGGAATCTCTGAAAATGAGGCCATCAGGACCACTGTTATGGAGCATAGGCATTAGCAGGGTAAATTTAACTCCCCACCATCAGTATTGTCAGCCCAGAAAAATTCCAAAGTGAGTGCTATAATCAATTAGTAATGTCTGTCTGGCACAGCAAGGGAGTTTTGCGGCCCATGAGTCCAGCATTTGGGATCCCTACAGAGCTGAGAGATGTGAATTTGAATCCTGGCTCCCTGCCTTCCTGGCCTTTTGGCATTGAGAAAGTTAATTAATGTCTCTGGCCTCAGATTCTACCATCTATTAATTAAGGCTAAGACACATGTATCTAGTAGGGTTGTTATGAGGACCAAATGAGAAAAAGTATGCAAAACACCTTTCCAGTGCCCAGGAATGTATTCAAGATGCTCACTCAGTGGTTCTGTTGTTATTATTGAAGCATATTTTTCCAGGGATACAAGACATTTAATAAAAAATCAAATCTCATTCTATGGAATGCTTGCCATCCCTTTTTTTATTCTATGTCTGGGAGTCCACTTACCTCTGTTTTGTAGATAAGAAAACTAAGATACTGTGATATAATCATATAATAATCTTACAGTGATAAGATCTACTGAATGTCCGTGCTTGGCGAGGAAAGTACTAGGGTCAGTTTGGATGCCTAGCTCGGTTCTCCTCCCATCCAGAGACAACATTACTACTGTACTAATTCCATTCTGCTCTGGGGTTCTTTCTGTAGCCCCTTGTGTCCCAAATCCCTTTCTTTTTCCAGGAGTATCAGAGTCCAATATGTTCCTAAAAGGGTTGGTTGGGGAGGGTCCTTGTCCTTTTAAATAAGGAAAAATTTCCTTTGTCTTATGAAAAGGTGCCTTTTATTTTCTTCTCTTTATTTTTTTAAATTTCAGAATCCAGGAAATAAAAGACTACATTAGGTTAGATACATGAACTGTGAAATAAAAGACGCAGTTCTTTTTCTTCTATGACGACCATAAGACAAAAAAGTTTAAAGAACATCAAGACAGGTCGTTTCGTTTGTTTTCTATGGGCTTGATGTTACCGTGGCTGGAATTACATAGGACCATTAATTAACACACTTAGCTAAAATATTTCTGGATAGTTCAAAAATAAATGATTCTCAAAATGTTCTTGTTGCTGAGGTAAAAACAGACCCACCACTGTCGTGTCAGGTATGTCCTAAAATCTATCTCGGAAGCATTTTAGTTGTGCTACGTGTATACCCTTCAGCCCAGGTCTCAAGAGGGCTTATTCTTTGAGCTGAATCTGATGAGTCTGTTAGTCAAAAATCTAGGTAAGAAACAGAAGTGAAAGCCAAAAAAGAAAGAAGTCTCTAAAAGGACAACCTGAATTAAAAAGAAAAATTACAAATTAATGATGGAAAGAGATGCCTGGGTGGCTCAGTCAGTTAAGCATCTGACTCTTGATTTTGACTCAGGTCATGATCTCATGGTTCATGGGATCAAGCCCCATGTCAGGCTCCATGCTGACAGCACACATCCTGCTTGGGATTCTCTCTCTCCCCTCTCTCTGCTCCTCACCTGCTCTCTCTCTTGCTCTCTCTCTCTCTCTCTCTCTCTCTCTCTCAAAATAAATAAATAATCTCTAAAAACAAATTCATAATGGATGGAAAACAGAAATCCTCCTGTATAACCACATTTAGTTCAGATTTCCTGTAGCCTATGTGGAGAAGGTCGAATAGTATGTCAGACCTGAATGTGATCTTCAAGGTCTAAATCAATGTACTAATTTGCCAGGGCTGCTGTATGAAAGGTCCACAAACTAGATGGCTTAGACAACAGAACTGTGTTGTCCCACAGTTCCAGAGGCTAGAAGTCTGAAATCAAGGGGTTAGTAGAGCCGGGGAAGAATCCATCTCTTCTAGGTCGTTCTCCCTGCTTCTGGCAGTTCTGTGGCTCATGGAAGCACAAATCAAAGATTCACATGGCAGTCTCCCTGTATATGTGTCTGTGTACAAATTTCCCCTTTCTATAAGAATACCAGTCAATTGGATTAGGGGCTCATCCCAGTCTAGTATGACCTCAATCTAACTAATTATATCTGCAATTACCTTATTTCCAAACAAGGTCATATTCTGAGGTCCTAGGGGTTGGACTTCACCATATGAATTTTAGGGTTCAATGCAGCCCATAACAACCAGTCTCCCATTTTATAGATGAGACAAGTGAGGACCCTGTGGGCTTAAAGTGAGGCTGGTTACTAAGAACTAAGATTGGAATTGAGCTCCCTCCCTCTTTCCTTAATTTAGCCTGTACAGTTATTGTCAGATGAAAGAAAAATACTCAATACCCATTTAGTAGTCAAATTCCTCAACAAGGAGATCGATCTGCAGGCTTCAAAGAATAAAACAAGTGTCCCCGAGTTTTGGAATCATCACTTGCCTCCCACATCACCCCACCAGCCTTCCTTTCTCTCTATTTACTCTAATCCACTCATCTAAAGGATTATTCCCCAAAGGGTGGTCCATGGAAAACCAGCATCAGCCTCACCTGGGAGCTGGTTAGATGCAGAATCCCAGGCCCCTCTCCAGACACAGTGAGCCAGAATCTGCATTTTTGTCAATTCCCAGGGGACTCTTAAGCAACATTTCAGTTCGAGAAGCCCAATTTTCAAGTACAGCAAGCATCATCATTCTAAAATGCAGATCTAATCAGGTGCCCCACCTTCAGCCCCAGATTCACTGACCCCCTGCCCTTCGCCCCCGTGGGCTTCCATAGCAACCTTAAGGGACTGTCACACTCTATGATTTCCTATGCATTTCTGGCTCCCCTATTTAACTGTAAATCCTGTGTGCACAATTGCACCCTCAGCACTGAGTACAAAGTCTTTACATTTTGAATGCCTAATAAATGAACGAGGGTACAGTGGATGCCAAGAAAAATAAAGAGCTAGAAAGACAATGCTTAGTTGCTTTAAATCCAAATCTAAAGACTCATGTTGCTAAAGTATTATGCAGATGTAACTATGGAACTCTGAGGAGTAATCTTCCAAAGCTCATCAAGAAGAAGATAATGCCAACTGACAGGAGACAAATATTCCCATTTTCTAAAAGGAGATAAAAGTATGCAATAACACCACAAAACCTGAGGCTTGTGGACAATCCCTGGCAAAATTGCAGGCCAAAGAATGAAATATATTAGTTGTGAAAACAAAACACGAAAGCGATGGTCACTAAGGGTTGGTACATGTTGACTAAAACCAGATTATGCCAACATGGTGGTGACTGAACAATTGATGTCAACACTACATGTTGGAGGTGGGGAGGTTAAGAGGATTTGTGTGTAACCCTGTTCTTAGTCAACATTTTTTTAATCTTTATTTATTTTTGAGTGAGAGAGAAAGAGCATGAGCAGGGGAGGGGCAGAGAGATAGGGAGGCACAGAATCTGAAGCAGGCTCCAGGCTCTGAGCTGTGAACATGGAGTCCAATGCAGGGCTCACACTCATGGACCATGAGATCATGACCTGAGCTGAGGTCGGACACTTAACCGACTGAGCCACCCAGGCACCTTGACCTTTTTAAATCCATAACTGAAGGAAGACAGACAAATCACTTCAGTAAACATGTAGGAAGAAGAATGCTGGAAAGCCCTGGCAGGAAAATGAGCTAAAACCAACAAGACAAAATCAACGGAGATACACTCAAAGTCTGTGTTTAGATAAGAGTATGTGTAAATGTTTCTATGGAATAAATGTCTGGGTTTTACTTGTTGTGAAACAATAGAAAATACATATGTTAGTCTCTGCTCCCAGTTCCTGACAGAGCTCCTAAACCCCTTGCAGTTTCCTAGGAGATAACAAGAGCACCAGGTGCCTCTTCTGTTCTAGTATTCAGTCTTTGACCGTGGTTGCTGACACAACGCTCCTAAATTCCTTGGAATTTCCTGGGTGATGTGGTGTCTCTGTTTCCATGAGGATACTCTCAGTGAACCTCTGGACAGCTTCAGGATGGAGGCTGGTCACCAGAAAGACCAAGCCGTGATTAAGAACAGAACTTTCAGCCCTACCCTCCATCTTCGGGGAAGGGGGAGAGGGGCTGGAGATTGACTTAATGATTGAGCATAACTAGGTGATGAAGCCTCCCTAAAAATCTCACAAGTATGGAAGTCAGACAGTTTCCAGGTTGCTGAACACATCAAAGTGCTGGGAGGGTGGTGTGCCTGGACAGGATACAGATGATGTTCCACACCCCTTCCCACATACCTTGCCCTGTGCATCTCCTGCATTTGGCTGTTCCTGAGTTATATCCTTTTATAATCAATAAATAGTCTGGTTAAATAAACTGTTGTCCTGAGTTGTGTGAGCTGCTCCAGCAAATTACTCAAACCTGAGGAGGGGGGGTGAAAGAACCCTGATTTATAGTGGGTCTATCAAAAACACACTGGACTTGTGACTGATGTCCGAAGAGGGTGGGGCAGTCTTGTGGGAATGAACCCTTACCCCATAGGGTCTGTGCTGACTCTAGGTAGATATCGTCACAACTGAATTGGTTCATAGGGATACCCAGCTGGGGTTGAATTGCTTGGCGTGGGGAAACCCATACACGTTTGGTGACCAGAAGTCTGTGGTGGTAGTAGAGAGGAGAGGAGAAAATGGAATGTTTTCCCCCTCTACCCTTGGGTTTGAGCTCAGCACGAGCGGAGAGTATCCACAGAGTGGGATGTGCGAGGCCCAGTGGATTCAGAACAGGATATGCCACCTGTACAGCACTGTGCTTCTGCAGGCCACGTTTTAGGAGGGACCCTGGCACGCTAAGACTGTGGCCGCTGAAGGCACTGCATGATGGAAAACCTAGGGTGTGAAACGTGGCCTAGGGGAACATTTATAAAACCTGGGGATTAAGTCATTAAATAAAAGAGGAATTGGGTTCATTTCAAGAAATGCCTGTGAGTATAGATGCTTCCAGTGAATAAAGCTGGCTTCTACAGTTCCTTCCAATGCCAAGAATCAATGACCCAAAGCACTTCATTCCATAGTTGCACTGCTGTTAGTATGGCATTCTTAAACACAGGGAGGCTGGCTGCAGATTTTTACAGGAAGGGATAGCAAAAATGGTAATAATGTGTGTTGATACTTGTAGCCTAGAAAGAAGAAAGTTTTGGTATTTCCCCACATGATTATCCTGGAGCCCATATTCTGTAATTTTTTGATCCCTCAAAGCCCTTCATGTTTATACATTGTTTTTTGCTTTGTTGAACTTTTTAAAAGTGCTAATGTGAAAAGCTTTAGAAATCAGTGCATAGGTGGAGTTCCATCAATCTCCTTTCCACAAACATTAATTGAGCACCTGCTGAGTGCCAGGTCTAGGGAATACAGCAGTATACCTAAAATTCTAATGATGGGGGACATATAGCAAACATATGAAGAATGACTGTTCAAATGAGGAAAAATAGAGGGGGATCATAACAGTATATCAAGTCACAGAGAGTGTTCCCACAAGGCTTCGTTGAGCAAATGGCATTGGAACTGAGACAAGAGCCAGAATTACCCAATAAGAATTATCCATGGTTACTTAACAGTGAGCTGGCCAAGACTGGCCCAACTTAATACTGGTGCGTGTGGCTCACCAGATTCCAACTTTCCATAAAACTAGAAGTTTTGGTTTCTTCTTCCTGCTCGTGCCTCAGAAGAAGAGGCTGGCTGCAACTTCCCACAAGCTCCAAGTTCTCCAATGTTAGACATCTGGCTTTCCCAGCACCTGCTACGAACAGCACCTAAACTGACCACCTGGAGCCTAAGCAGATTTTTTTTTGTGCAAGGCCACCTCACGCTCACTTCGTAAAAAGTGAGAGGATACGGTTTTTCAGAAGCACAGCACCCAGAGACCAGGGCACCCACGTAGCTGCTGCTTTTCTGTCTATGAGGTTCAGCCTGTACCAAGTGACTCTGCAGGTGTTCTCCATGCTCCTGGTGCCTCCCCAGATCTGCACAGAGAGTAAACCAGGCAAATACCCAAGGAAAGAGCATTGTGGGCAGAGGGAACAGCCCCTAGAAAGCCTTGTGGCATGTTTAGGGAGGACCAAGGAAGCCAATGTTGGTGTAGCAGAGTGAACAAGGGGAGAGGGGGTAGAAAATGAGGTCAGAGCAGGGCTCAGATCATGGCACCTGTGGGCCATGGTAGGAACTTAGGATTTGTTCTATGCAGAATGGGAAGCCCTTGGAATATTATGAGCAGCAGAAGTCACAGTCAAATGTATACTTTCTAAGGGATGGTTCTGGCTGCCGTGTGGAGGATAAATTAGAAGGGATGTGAGTAAAAAGAGAGAGACCATTTAGGGAGTCATTATGGTAATCCACGCAGGAGATTGTAGCAGTGACCAATTAACTAGATAAAACCTATAATTTAAGAATTCAAGTACCCTGCTTATTCTTTTTTTTTCTTTAGAGAAATAACTGAGCATAACATCTTATCTTTGTTTATCGCTTTTCTTGCTATATAATCTACATAAAATCTTAGTACCCACAGACTCCCATCTTTCCTTAAAACAGAGCAACATCAGAGGGTACACTTTTATCTCCATTTTCACAAGTTCAAAGTGATCGAGTAATATGTTAAAATCATACTTCTCTTATGCCTTTTTACTACATTAAGCTGTTTATTAATCTCCTACAATTGGTGGTTTATTATTACTGTTATTATTATTATTGTTGTTGGCACTGTAAGGCATATAAAGAAGCATGAGATACTATTTTAGACATATGCATAAAACCTTAAGTAAGGGGGCACCCGGGTGACTCAGTCAGTTGAGTGTATGACTCTAGATTTCAGCTCAGGTCACAATCCCAGGGTCAGAGGATTGTTCCCTGAGACAGACTCCTTGCTGAGCATGGAGACTGCTCAAGATTGTCTCTCTCCCTCTCTCTCTCTCTGCCCCTCCCCCATTCGTACTCATGCTCTTTTTCTCTCTCTTAAAAAACAAACAAAAACCTTAAGTAAGAGTGTACGGCATTACGTGAATAAATGCCAAATAAATGTTATAAAAAAATAGGTGCCTATGTATCCTAAATAGTGAGACTATGAGGTAAAAGTTGTTACTTTACCATTTGAAAAATCTATATTTCAAAAAACAGAATAAAAAGTAAAAGGCAAACGCAGAAGGACACCATTTATAACATATATGATGGGAAAATTTTTCTTCTTGCGGTATAAAGAGCTCTTGAAAATCAGTAGGAAAAGGACAAGCAGCTGAGTTTCATAAACTAGCAAAAGATCTAGATCGGCCATTTACAAAGAAGAAATAAACATGAACACCTACAGGGGTGCCTGAGTGGCTCAGTCGGTGAAGCGACCAACTTGATTTCAGCTCAGGTCATGACCTGATGGATTGAGCCCCACTGTGGGCTCTGTGCTGGCAGCATGGAGCCTGCTTCGAGCTCTCTCTCTCTCTCTCTCTCTCTCAAAATAAATAAGCATTGAAAAAAATGAACACTAGATATGTGTGTGATGGGTGTGGGGGAGATTCAACCTGAGTGGCAATGAAAAAAATTTAAACAGCAACGAGACATTATTTTTACCAATAAAACTGGAAATGACTTTATAAGGGAAATATCCAGGGTTAACAAAGATTTCAAAAAAAAGAATACTCATAAGCTATTGGTTTTTAAGTACACATATCAAAAGCCTTAAAAGTGCATGTACTTTGGCATAAAATCTCTATCAATCAACTCTGTAGAAACAATTATAGATGGATAGATGGTTTGCCTTTTTAAATTTACATAATAATGTATAAGGCTGGGTCCCACAGGAAACAGATTATGTAAATTCAAATTAGCATGATTCCAGAAGGGTTTTGTTTCTAAGAGTCAAGGTGTTGCGCAGGAACCACAGGCTAGCTGAGGCAAAGCTGTGAGCCGTCCTCAGTCTGCAGAGATGAGAAGAGGGGAATGCTTCTGGGGAGCACTCTGCAGCTCAGGCCACCTGGAGAAATGTAGTCACCTCTGGGCAAGAAACACAAGGAACTTAAGGCAACATTGCGGAGAAAGAGTCATCTCCTGCCAGGGCCACCCACTGGCCAAAACCAGCCAGAACCAGAAGGCATCAGAGCAGATCATTAGTCCACACAGATCAGCTTCCTGGGTTGAGGAAGGAGGCAAGGAACTGGAGGCATAGGAAAGTGTCCAGTAGGGCAGCAATGTTTAAATTAGTAAAAAACGGAGAACAGTAAATGGTTCAACAAAATAGGACCAGTTAAATAAATTGTATATCCATGCAATGAAATACTGTTTAGATATTTTAAATGTTCTCATGGAGACATAAGTATCGATGTGTAAAGATATCTGCATTATATTATGGACTGGAAGTTCTTTTAAAAGATTACAAAATTGTAAAATCCTAGTTTGGTTTGAAAGCAAAACAAAATTTAAACATTAAAAAAAAGGGGAGGGCACCTGAGTGGCTCAGTCGGTCAAGGGTCCCACTTAGTCTCAGGTCATGATCTCATGGTTCATGGGCTCACCCACATCAGGCTCTGTGCTGACAGCTCAGAGCCTGGAGCCTGCTTCAGATTCTGTGTCTCCCTCTCTCTCTCTCTGCCCCTTCCCTGCTCACATTCTCTCTCTCAAAAATAAATAAACATTAAAAGCAAACAAACAAAAAACAACAAAAAAACAAAACAAAAGTTCCTGTCTGTATGTGGAAATTTTCTATAAAGAGATACTATAGCACCTTGCCACATTTAGTTTAACTGCTTATAATTTTGAGAATTTGTGTAGTAAACTTTTTTTAGACCTTAATGTTTTTTTTTTTTTTTGGAGCAACGTGATTCACAGCAAAATTGAGAGGAAGATACAGAGATACCACATGCACCCTCTGCCCACACATATACATAGCCTCCTCCATTATCTACGTCCCCCACGAGAGTGATACATTTGTTACAGTTGATGAGCTCACATTTACACAACATAATCACCTGAAGTCTGTAGTTTGCAATGCGGTTCACTCTTGCTGTTGTACATTCTAAGGGTTTGGACAAATGTATAATAACATGTATCCATCATCACAGAGTATTTCCACGGCCCTAAAAATCCTCTCCTCCTTTCCTCTAGTACACTTTTTAAATCCATGATCTCCTGATACCCCTGATTTAGTTCAACCTAATTAAACAAAATAACATAGCAATAATCATCACTCCTCATTTCCATAGACCACGTGGATGTACCTGGGGGGTGGTCCAGAGAGAGAATGGTTTGTGCTGCATTCTCTCACAGTATGGACAGAAGTCCTGGCTCAGAAACTGTGCCTTAAAGCACTGAGCTAATTGGAGAAAAGGCAAGCCAGTTTTGCACTGTCATTTTGCTTAGACTTGCAAAAGCAAAACAGACTAGAATGCAAGTGCAAAGGACGTTAAATTTCCAGCTGATAAAGGCTGGCTCAAAGATTTAAAAACGGCGCAGTCTGCAAAACTCCTGGGTATAATCCACCTGAGGACATTGTGATGACTCAATATTTCGTTTTTTGTTTTTGTTTTTTTCTTCTGTAAAATTAAGGAAAGTGATTCTAAACAATTATGCTTTATCAGAGCAGATTTTAATACTAATTAATCTCCTTTGTTTAAAGTAGGTGATTTCTAGAACTTGGATTCACTGTTGCTAGTCAATTACAAGGCGGTGAGATGGATTATATGGACTATCTCTCTTTTAAAAAAAAATTGTTTAATGTTTATTTTTTGAGAGAGAGATTGACAGAGTGTGAGCAGGAGAGCGGCAGAGAGAGAGGGAGACACAGAATCTGAAGTGGGCTCCAGGCTCTGAGCTGTCAGCCCAGAGCCCGACGCGGGGCTCGAACTCACGAACCGTGAGATCATGACCTGAGCCGAAGTCAGACGCTCAACCGACTGAGCCACCCAGCCACCCCTCTTTTTCATTCTCTACACTGTTGTTTCTTAAACTTCAGTGTACATAGGAATCATGTGACATGTTTGCGAAGAATACAGATTTTCTTGTCCTGTTTTGAGAAATTCCAATTCACTGAGTTCAGAATGATCCAAGTTGTGTTTTATTATCCAGAATCCTGCATGATTATGACCCACCTCAGGTGGTCTGAGGTTCAAAGGTTAGAAACCACTGTCATTGTCTCCAAGTACGAGCCCTTTATCCTTTCTGGAATATTTTCCCACCTCCTATCTCCTCTTTCAACTACATTTTATTTGTCAATTCCTTTGTGGAAGAAGATTCCAAAGCAAAGTAAGCATTACAAAGAGAATGACTGAAAACAGGGAGGGGTGGATATTAAGGAAGCCAGGCCTCTGTGCAGTCTCCTGTTTCAATTTCTGGAACACCAGGGACTTCTGATTTTAGTCAATTACAACTTGAAAATTGCAACTCCACCACCTTCTGGAGCATACTCTTCTACTCTGGACTGAAATAGGTAAAATGTAGTATCTGTTAAGTAAACAGCCACTTATATATTAGTTTCACTCTGTCAGCACCAATTATAATTCCTTCAAAACAAGCTATACAATCTTGTGGGTTTTGCCTTTACAAACCTGTACTCCCTGCTTGGAATTTGGAGCACACTATCAATTTTGGTCCACTCTGTGTCTCCCAGATTGCAATTTCTCAGACCCCAAATGTTTTTGGTTGCTTTCTAGCCTCTTCCTCTCAGTCAATACCTTCACGTATCATTCCCATCCTCCTTAAGCCGGTTTGGTATGAAATTGGTCTATGATCTCCTTTTTACATAACTCTATTTTTTCTGTTATCACACAGTTTTTCACAAATTGAAAGACCATGCAGCCCATTGGATGCCCAATACAACATTAATAAAATAGTAGTGCATAGCTGAAAGACAATTCAAATAGAAGAAAACATCCACGGTGTAAATGTGTATGCCACGCTGTACAACTGCATATAAGTGACGGAAGAAAGATGCAGAAGAGGAAGGTGTGCTGGGCTATCATTTTCTAGAAGCCAAAAGTACATCACGCCAAAGAGTAAGAGCGGATTGGATTGGTTGCTCATTTTGCGTCTCAAATAACCCTTTTATTTTACTCTGCCGTGAGAAATCAACTTTGGTTATTTTCATTGATGTCAGAGTTCGGTTCAATGTTGTGAAGAAAGAAATGGAATACTTTGGGAATAACTCTGGGGATATAATGAATTCCTTGCCCCTGGGAAGTTTATGAACCACAGCGGAACGTCAGCCACTTAAGGGTTCTGTGGAGGGACGTAAGTCTAGCTGGGAAGATGGACGAGATGCCTTGATAGATGTTCCTTTTTATTAACTTGTTAAAAGAGAATAAAAATCCTGTTGCTTAAAACAGTTTGTATATTGTTGGTAGAAAATTGAGGAGTAATGTAGAGGAAGGGGCGTGTGTTTTAGAGCCACACAGGCCTGGGAATTAATCCTAGATCTCTACCTGCAAGGTGGCCTTGAGGAATGTACTGAACCTCTCTGATCGTTGAGTTTTTCATCTGCACAATGATGATAAAATACCCACTCTTCAGGATGATTAAGCTAACATGGAAGGATTTATGTAAATTTATACATGGCGCTTGACTCATGGAAGCATTTAGAATGTTAGTTCATAGAATTCCAATGATGAAGAAATGATTTGGGCTTAGGTTTAGGAGTTAAAGTACTTTAAAAATCTTTCTGAAGGTTTAATTTCTATCATAATAATACATGGTATGCCTCTCTGGCATTAAAAAAAAAAAGACGAAGAAGAAAAAATAAAAACCTCTCACACTTCATCACAATAACATTTGCCACATTAGCACAGGCTTCACAATTCAGCTTCCCCGTGGAGTTTGGTGAGATTTTCAGCTACACTCCCCTCCCCAGTCCCATTTCATATTTTTATTTTGTTGTTGTCTTTTTAAAAAAGGAAAGTCTGGTTGTGTTGCTTATCTACTATTACTTCCAAATAAGAACATGCTTTCATTTACTGAAATTGGATCCCCATTCACTGCCTTGGCACACTCAGGACTGTCTTCTCCAGAGGGTTGGAGGCCTGTTAGATGGCGCACAGTTGGAAGCTGGTGGCACTGAGTCCCTGCCAAGGCTGGCAGACCTTTAAGATGGCATCTGGTGACCTTTTCCCTGAGCCCCCCTGGGTCCTCCATTTGAGATTTGATGTTCTCGGCAGGGGTGTAATCCAAATCGAATGTGAGATCTGGTGAGTTGGAGTTATACCGGAGGTGGGCCAATGGGAAGTCTCTACACTGCTTTGGGCAGTCGATGCTCCCAGAAGCCCTTGCAATGTTTCTTTCTAACGCTGAGACTCTGAGCTCTAGTAGACGGTGCCCTAAAGGGCTGATTTGCAGGAAGAGCCCAGTGTGACAGAGGGAACAACTGAACAGCTTTTGCCTCATTTATTTATCATCCAGCAATGCAGTAATCCTAATTGCTCTAGTTGTAGGATGGCACTAAACTCTTCACGGTGTCCCTGAGAGCTGCAGCCGAGGTCAGAAGTACACATGAAGAAGCCAGTCGTGCCTTGTTTCCAAGTTCGTGTTGATGGCATTTTTTTCCTCCTCTTCAAATGGCAAATTTCTATTTTCAGTTCTGCAGGTAGATAGCACACAAGCCTCGAAGAAAGAACTGTGCGTTTGTGAACAGCCTAACAACCAATGTGTGTTGACGAATTGTTTGTGCTAACAACAGGCACATGCCGTTTCTCAGCTGGGGAGTCATTTTCGTGATAATTTTAAAGTGCTATGTATGTTGTGTTTTTTTTTTTTTAAACAGCTTTTACTTTGAACAGATTTAACAGGTTATTTTTGGTTTTACATCTACTGTGACTGTTTTAACAGACAGGCAGATACATTTCACATTTCTCAGGCAATTCTGTCCTGAAACTGCCCACAAAAGGATTTTGAAGGTGATTAACGAAAAGATGATTTATCTCCCTTGCCTTTATCCAGTGGAGTTAACTCTCTGCCCCAAACCCATTCTTGCCTTCAAATCTGCACTTCCTCCTCCTCTACTCTCTGCTCCTCACAAAATGTAAATTTTCATGGATTCTCTCCTGACTCTAGGGGCCGTAGGCTCTCAGGGGTCATCACGCAGATTTAGGTTTAAATTCCGGTTCCACTATTGAAAAGCTATGTACAATGAGACAAATCACATCAACTCTCTTAGCCTGAATTCCCTCATCCTAACAACGAAAATAATATAAACACCTACCTATAGGGTTAATCTCAAGTTTAACTACCTAGTGTATGTGAATGGCTCTAATGGGATTGTCATGTAGTTAAACGCTCAGTAATATTATTTTTGCAACCATTGCAAATCCTAGTTATTCGTCTCTCTTACGAACTTCAAATAGCACTGATTCTCTGTAATATTCACTTGACATTGATTTATATGCTAATTAAGTATGTTTCATATTTATGTAAATTTTATACTAATTTCTTTGAACAGGTTATGGAAATATAATGTATCTATTATATATACACACATAAAAATGCACATGTCATATATATAGTCTCACCAAATTTTCGCAAATGTGTTAAACCCTTGTAACAAGTGCCAAGGTAAAAGACAAAACCAAAACCAAAAAAAATTGAATAGTACAGATACCACAGAGGCCTTTGGTATTCCCTTCTGGGCTCTACACCTCCCTAAAAAGGTAACCACTACCTAGAAGCTATCGATCTAATTTCTGGAAGCAGGTTTTTACCTGTGGTTAACTTTACTCTTTGTGTTATTTTTGGACAGCCAAATGAAATTAAATTTCTTGAGGTCAGGGATCATATGCTCTATGTCTTCTTTTACTACAAGAATTATTTGTTAAATACACACCTTTGTCCTCACTTTCCCACCTTGCTCTGTTGTCATTCGACTGCACCTGTCTGGAAAATCCCAGCCCTGAACGCACCCATCTCTCCTTCTCCCATCTCCACAAGGACTCCTAGGCAATCCTAGAGAAGGGTATGCCCCCTCCCAGCCCGAAGCCACAAAATTGTGGTCTCCAACCTTCATGGCTACTTGGTTGTACCCAGCCGACCTTTCTTCTTGTTCTGACCAGCTCTTTTCCACTTTTCATAGCAGCTGCCTCAAGCCATCTGCCCTTAGTTCAGACTTCCTTCCCTAGCACTTCCCCCTTGAGAGCCAACAGGGAAGCATACCTTATATATCAAAGAGAAAAGTCAAGCTGTCACCCAATGTATAAATAAATTTGTCTACATCCTCACCTATCTCCCTACTATCCTACCCTGAGGTTTCATTTCTACCTCTGTTCTCTCAATGACACCCCACCTCACTTTGTTGGGGTTCATCATATTTCATCAATGACATCCTCTCTTTCCCTCTGGCTCAGTTGGCACCATTGACATTTAATTGTGTTAATGTCTCCACTATCCTTCAACATGATAACAACAAAGCCCAATCTGAAACCCTCATTGCATTCCAGTTACCAATCCATCTCTCTCCCCTCTTGCAGCCAAACTTCTTTGCAGAGGTCTTTATACCTCTGGGATTCGGTTTCTTGCCCCCTTCTTTCCCCAGCCTATTTCAGCCCAGCATCCATCGCCATTACCTCACAGAAGCTTCTTTTTCAAGATTCCTGTCGGTGTCCTTATGGCTTAAAACAATGGACACTTTTCAGAACTCACCTTTCTCAGAAGCCCCTGACACTGTTGACTGTGCCCTCTTTCTGGAAACATCCTTTTCACTTTGTTTCCAAGCCCCACACTCCTGGTTTCCCTCCTGCCTTACTGAGAATTTCTTCTAAATCTCCTTGTAGGGCTCTTCTGCTCTTTGTAAATGTAGGTGTTCCTCTGAGTTCTTTATCAGGCCTTCTTTCCTTCTCATGCTACCTCAACCAAGAGGATTTCTATAAAAAGCATACATACATTCAAATCATTGCCTGTGCTTTGTTTGGCTTTATCAAATCAACAAGTAACGGAGTGATTGTTTTATGCTCTGATGATGTCATGATTTAAAATGGATCCTTTGCATTGTATCAATACTAACAGTTGGAATTTAGTATGCTTTCTATAGCTATATAGAAATTGACTTTTCCTGATTATAAAATAATATTGTAATATCATAAAATAAACTTTTAGGAGTATTCTGAATTCTGCTACCCAGAGACACTTACTGTTTATTTCTGGCATGTTTCTTTTTAGATGTACTATGTACTCTCACACATAAACACATATATTATGTACATACATTTTACATAGTTGAGATAATTATAGTTTTCACTTATTTGTATAACTGGACATTTTCTTGTGTCATTAAGACTATTCCTAACTATTTTCATGGCTTTATAAATTCTATCATATGAACATAGAATGAAATATTCAACATATTCACCTATTACTAAATACTTAGAATTTAAAATTTTTCTGCTTCTGCATTCTTTTCCATAATACACAATTTTAAATATTGATTTAGTAGGTTAAAGCATTGCGACTTCCTGACTGAGCCTTCATACATTTTGTCAGGTCACCCAATATATTAATTATATCTATTTATATGGACGTTGGCATTTGACTTTCTTATTTTCGAAGTTTTCTCAATTTAAAATGATGTCTTATAATTGCTTTGATTTGTGAGTCTTCAGTTGGTAAACAAGGTAGACTCTCTTTTTTTTTTAGTTTGTTTATTATTTGCATTTCTTTGAATCATTCCTACAGTTGGTTTTTCCTTTTCTTTTCCCTATTTAATATTAAATTTAAATGGAGGACTCTTGAGAAGAAGAGAAGCCACAGGATAGCACAGTCTCTCTAGCTAAATGATCCATACACAGTAACCAACGTCTCCTCCTTCATTCCACCGTGCTGAGTTACCACTGTTCACACCACCAGAGTAACACCCTCTATTTCTTATGCCAGCCTAGTGTATTCACAGTCTGCCCTGTGAGTAACAAAGTGCAAAACTGTTTCTTCACAGCAAGGAAAATGAGAACTTGAAGGCAGAAACTCAAACAATACTCCAGAAATCCATGATTGGTAGTGCAAGACAGATGAGCAGAGACTCCCCAGCTCCTACTAATCCTACTGATCATCAAATCAACCATGACCCAGAGGATGAGGAAGAAAACAAGCACCAAGAGAACAACCAGAGCCCAGAGCACAACCAGAAATTCCTCACAGGAGCACTCACAAGCAGATTTCTGGATGGCAAAGTGAGTGACAAAAACCCAAGCTTCTTTTGGTAATTGACTAGGAAAATTCAAATTAGGTTCATACCATACACCCTTGTACTAATGGTAATTAATATATTTTGCATAAGAGGGACTTGGAATTCATTTTTTAAATCAGAAAATAAATTTGAGATCATTTTGTATATTGCATTCTGGTTGACCACCAAGTGAATTGGCCAACCTACTCCACCTGCAGCTAAATCAGTGATGATCATATAGTGATACATGTAAATGTACATGCAACCCTGGGATATGCTCAAGGGGAAAGGTCTGTCTAACATTACAAAAAGAGTTCATTTATTTTCAAAATCCAATGCGACCAGAACTGTATATCAAAAAATTATCAGCCAAAACCATCTTGATAGAAATATATATCTCTGCACTCTGTTAAGAATCAACCAAACAATTCACAACACACTAACTTGATAATGATGAATCCATATGATTAGTAATTTGTAATTAAAAAGCAAGAATAGCAGCAATTGGAAACTGGATCCAAATCAAGACAAAACTAATGATTCATTGGTAACAAAGTACCACTTCCAAAAATTGCTGAAATTGCATTTAGACGGATACATAGAGTCGGAGTTTTGCAGTGACGCCAAGCATTAAGTGACAGCCAAATATTTCAGTAGAATACTGAATTCGAGTCTGCAGTAAACTCTAACATAACTATTTTTAGTTTATAATTTTAATAGCCCTTACTAAATCACTTAGATCCTAGCTAGTCTTTAGTCATCTGAGAAAATAAAAGCCTATAGATTTGTGATCTTTTCCTCGTAAGAACTCTGCAAAGCTTATAATTTAGAGTGGTTAATGGCCCACCAGTGGACCTCAGACCATGCTCTGCAAGGTCTAGTTGAACACAGGTCCCAAAAGAACAGTGACTTGCCCAGAATGTCAGTGGCGCAACCTACGCTGGAAATGGTGCCTCCTAATCCCCAGTTAATGTGTTCTTTCGGCTGTCTTATAAGTAGTCCTTGAATTCAGGGCCTGGTTGCAGCAGGATATAGTGCATCTGCAAAGGTGAAGTGACCTATTGTGAACTTCTAAAGACCTCTGAGTTTTTACATAATTTTGACTCTTGCATTAATGTATTTATTGTTACTCCCCAAGGATAACCTTGGTAATAATATCATGTCATAAAACACTTTATTATTGACTGGTTGCTTTCAGATAAATTATATCATTTGCTGTTTGGAATTAACCCCTTGAGGTAGGTACCAGTGTTTTCTCTATCACTATGGTATAGATGATAAAACTAAGGCTCAGAGGGGCACCTGAGTGGTTCAGTCAGTTAAGCATCTGACTCTTGATCTAAGTTCCCGCCATGATCTCAGGGTCATGAGTTGAAGCCTTGTGTTGGGCTCCATGCTGGGCATGAAGCCTACTTCAAAAAGGGAAGGAAAACAAAACTGAGGCTCAGAAAAGTTGAAGAGGCTCATAAGTGTAGAGAGAAGATGTTTATCCAGGTTTTCTTCTCTCTCTTTTTTTCAAATCATCTTTCTAATTATAAAGTACTGCATACTCATGTACAATTTTGGCAGATGGAGAATATAAGAAGAAAACTCAACCAAAGAAAAATAATAACATATTTCTTTCTTTTTTTCTCTGTGCATAGATATAGAATGAGAATCATTATGTATTTACTCCTTGTGATCCTGCTCAATTCATTTCATATTAAGAATTTTCACCCTGGCTTTAAAAAATTCTTCCTAAGCATCATCTTGAATGGTTCTATGAGAATCATACTCAGAACAAGCACTTAAATATCATTTATTATGTGCCGGGCACCATTCTAAGTTCTGTACATGTATTAACTAACTTAGTACTCCCAAGCACCCAATGAGGTAGGAACTCTTATTCTCTTCAGCCTGTACAGGAAGGAACTGAAAAACAAGGAAGTCAAGTGCCTTGCCCAGGTCCTGAGGCTGAGAAGGGACAGAGCCACAACTGAAGCCCAAGTCCTAGGTTCCTAATCACCACCAACTGTATTCATTCCTTTGTATGGATATAATATGGCTCATTTAACTAATCCCTTACTGATGGGCATTTAAGTCATTTCTAGTTTTTCTCTTATAAATGGAAATGGGTTTCTTGACACTCCCTCTACCACATCAAGCAGCCCATTCATGGAACAGTTTCCGCAGTAGCCATTATCATGGCCAGAATGTTCACTGAATAAGCTGTTATTGGACCTCCAAGATACGGATTCTTTGCTAGCTCTGTAGTGCTAGAGGGAGATGATTTGCTCCTCCCCTCCCAGAACTCAATGAGGTTTCTTGTGGGAGACTCAGCAGGGCTAACACCCAGCCACCAAATACAGCAAGGCCTCCTGGGAGGTGTGGGTTCTGACTAATTGGTTCTGTCTGCCGAGTCTATGATGCTGGCCTGCCAGATGGCAGCCACAGTTGCCTGGTAAAGAGACCCTCATTACCACCTTGACTAAGTGGTAAATGGAATTCTGCTGCAGTGAAAGAAGTAAACCAATCAGAACTCCTTCTAGATCCTTCTCTCTCACACATAGATGAAAATAAGCTTTCCTGCCTGGGATGTAACAGGCAATCTGGACTGCCTGAATTTGCTCCAAAAGAAAAGTCTTTTCTAAATTACAGATCAAGTTTGAAGAGTATCATTAGTTAGTAGGAGGTAAGTAAAGCTGAAAATGCTATGAGAGCTCATCGTTTCATGTATCTGAGAACAGTAAGATATCTTAGAAATCAGCAAGTACAAATCTCCACTTCCGAAATGAAGAATGAGGGGCCCAGAGAGCTTTAGTGATTACTTTGAGGCTTTACAAGTCAAGAGCCTGGCTCTTCTTAACAGTAGCCTTAGAATCCTTTTTCTCCAAATTCTGTTCCTTATGTGTCTTTGAAAATACAAATACTGTTTGTATTATTTCTCAGAAGCATCAGCTCTGCCTTCTCTCAGAAAATAAAAAAGAATGTGTGACTAGCTACAAACTCAGTAGCACGGTTTCAAAAATAAAATTAGAGCGTGTTTTTTGCATCTGGCAGCATGAAAATGAAAAGTGTGAGTGCTTTAATTTTAATAATTATCATAGTTGATCGGTAATGTGTTCTTTTCAAAGTGCTTTTGTGTGTTTTATCTTACTTGTTCTCCATAGTACCCTGAGAGGTAGGTGGAGGCACATGATGTTATCCTCATTTTGTAGATGAAGAGACAGAGGTCAAGGACATTTCCACTTGGCTGTGCATTGGTAGATTCATCATGTTCAACACAGAACCTTTGATCCTGCTCTTTTTCTGTGGTCTGTGTCTCACAGAGTAGACTCCCATCTTTGCCGTTTATATCAGCAAGAAACCTAGGCATGCTTTCCTTCTCTCTCTCCCTGAATCTAGTATCACTGAGCCCTTTAAATCCTAACCCTTTATGTCTCTCAAAAATGCCTTCTTATTTCTGCTTCCTCTGCCATCATCCTAGTCAGACCACCATTGTACCTCAGCAAGTTGATTTTAATTATCTCCAAACTGGCTGTCCTTTTCTATGCTTCTCTCTCTGTATTGGTCAGCTACTGTAATAATACTGCTGTGTAACAAATCACCCCAATACTCAGTGGTTTATACCAAGAATCATTTATGCTCACATCTGCAGATGTGAGCTAAGACAGCTTTTGCTTCCTTTATTTAGACTTTTCTAGGCTTGGCTGCAAATGATAGATTTAGTTCAGGTCTGCTCTCGGTTTTTCTTACTGTTCTGAACCCAGTAGGCTCATCAAGGCAAGTTCTTCTTATAGTAATGGAAATGTTTCAAGACAGCAGACTCTACCACAAGTACGTATTAAGTCTTTGCTTGTGTCGTATCTGATGTGGGAAACAAAGGCAGAAGAAAAAATTAAATTTCCTTGCAACTTAGCCCATTGACAAGTCTGTGAGACAGGCAGAGTGACATTCCTCTGGGAACTCAACTGCCTCAATGTTGACTCTTTGCTGAGGGCAAAAAGTGATCTTAGCTTAACATTATCCTGACCTCCAGGATTCTGTAGGTTTCCTTTAACATAAAAAAAAAATTCCTTTGGAAACTCCCTTTATCTCTACCCCCAAATATATGTTTGCAATCATCCTCTAAGCATAAAGCTCACTGATATACATCTGACAGATCTTATTGATGTGCAAATGTTGGGGTTCTGGAGCCAACCCAAGAAAAAAATTCTTAGGATGTCTTTGGTGCGAAAAAGGTGGTTTTCTTAAAGCACAGGGATAAGACACATGGGCAGAAAGAGCTGCCCTGGGATTGTGAGGAATAGTTGATTGTTTACTTGGGAGCTGGGGGAGGTAAAGACCGGGGGAAGTTTCCAAAAGCATTTAAAAAAAATTTTTTTTACATTTATTTATTTTTGAGAGACAGAGAGAGACAGAGCACAAGTGAGGTGGGGCAGAGCCAAAGCAGGCTCCAGGCTCTGAGCTGTCAGCACAGAGCCCAGCGTGGGGCTTGAACTCACAAACTGTGAGATCATGAGCCAAAGTTGGAAGCTTAACTGACAGAGCCACCCAGGTGCCCCTACAAAAGCATTTTAATATGCTAGAGAAGACTCATGGGATACTGGAAGCCTAACTATTGTCAAGCTAAGGCTATTTTTCCCTCAAGGAAAGTATCAATATTAAAACAGTTGGGAATTCCTGGAGGAATGTTCTACTCTGCCAGCCTCAAGTATTTGTCAATGGGCTGCAGGTTCTAAGGAAATTTGATATTATCTACATTTCCTTTTTGCCTTTATTCCACATAATTATGATTAAGGTTTTATTAGACAGTAACAAATGACCTTATCCTAACAATAGCTAGCCCTTTCAAGGTCCTAGAAACCTTGCTTCCAAAATTCCTTGGAGACTTATGCTATCCCTAACCCCCTCCCAACTTGAAAGTATATAATCAGTCACCCATTACAACCCCAATGCAGCTCTTCTGCCCATGGGTCTTGTCCCTGTGCTTTAATAAAACCACCTTTTTGCACCAAAGATGTCTGAAGCATTCTTTCTTGGCTGTTGGCTCTGAACCCCAATACTTCCACATCATTATCCACGAACATCTGCCCCATTGGCCAAGGTAAACCACATGGCAAAGCACAACACAACTGGGGCAAGGGTATATATTTTGCCTCTTTTAGGAAGAACTTCAGAAGCACTCAAGTGTGGCCACTACTTAAAAGACTTAAACCATTGTTTAATCCCCTTTGCCCTAGTATAAAATGCAAAGTCCTTGATGGTCACTCCAACTCACTTCTGTTGTCTCTACTTCTCTCACATGCCCACCTTTCCCTAAACAATCTCTATTTCCCAGATAGAGTTCTGTTCCATTTTGTCTTCTATGCCTTGTCCATGCTATTCCTTTTATATGAAATTCTCTTCATGTAACCTCTAGTTACACTAGGGTCTCAACTAACTGAGATATCAACTCTACTAAGAAGCATCGCTGTCTGATCACCAAGATTGTAGTAAATGCCTTTTGTAAGGTACTTATAAATCAGTCTGTGCATACCCCTCTGGCAGATGTTGCTATACTATTAAAATGGGTTGTTTCCTCTAATGTAAACTTGTGTGTCAGTTACACTAAAAAAAAATAATTAAAAAAATTAAAAACAATGGTATGAAGTAGGTGCTCACATCTCTATTTTATAGGTGAGAAAACTGAGACACAGTGAGTGACATGAAGTAATTTGCCAAAGCTCATACAACCAGTTGAGTATTGGTGGATCTAGGATGTGAACCCAAGTAGTCTGGATCCACTATACCTGTCTAAATCTCTCTTTGATTATTGGACCCCACTCCTCAGGAGAAAAATTAAAACTCTCCCTAAAGAGAATGGGATTAAATGCCAAGAAATACTATTTTGTTGAGTAGAGTTGAGCTTTTGAGTGCTAGAAACCATTATAATATTTTAGAATTTTTTGCCCCCAAAGAATGAATTTTTGCCCCCTCAAGGGCAACATTGAGAAAAATGCATGTACTACACTGTAATGCCTCTCATAAACACATCATTTATGGTAAGATTTCTTGCAAATAAACCTTATAAGTAAATGAATACTTTTTTATATATAAATAAAAACATAGGCTTCCTTGTCTCCTTCCATGAGTCTATAAATTCCCTGAGAATAAAAATTTTCTTATTCACTTTTGTTTCCAAAATGCCTCTCTCTATATATTACCCAAAGCCAACATCCAACATTTGTTTACTAGACAAACACTAGAGGCTTTCACATTAGAGTCTGAAAGAAATCAAGCATATCTATTATTTCCATTGGTTTTTAATATAAAATTGGAGGTATTGGCCAATGTAATTTTTAAAAAGAAAGCAATTACAGACAGAATAATTGGAAAGAGGAAGAACTATTGTCAAATGATACAATTACACACATAAAATTTGAAAACCACTAATGAAGAAACTACTAAAACACTAAGAAAATTTGACAAAACAGATTTATATCATCAACATACACAAATCAGTGGCCTTCATATATTATAAACAAAAGCTAGTTAGGACACAAAATGGAAGGCAGCATTTATAATTACAAATAAAAGCATACCTATATTAATTAAATAAGTAAATAAACCAAATGCCTAGTCAAACTTAACAAGAAATGTCCAAACCTTTATGAGAAAAAATAAAAAACTCTCCTAAAAGACACAAGAGTAGATTTGAACAATGAAAAGGTATGCTGTTCTTGTATAGAAAAAAAGTTAACATTGTGAATCGCTATCAAAATCCCACTGACATTTTTTTGAAGAAATAGAAAGATCCAACCTAAAATTCATATTGAATCTCAAGGGACCCTGACGTCCAAAGCAATCTTGAGAAAGAAGGTATACAAGCGTATGGTAATCAAAACACTATTGTACTGGCAAAAAGACAGACATTAGAATAATGGATTAGAATAGGGTGTCCAAAATAAACCCTCACATATATGGTCAAATGATTTTTTTAACAAGGGTTCCAAGATGATTCAATGGGGAAAAGATGGTCTTTTCAAGAAATGGCACTAGGAAAACTGGAATGTCCACATGCAAAAGTATGTAGCTGGACCTTCACCTAACACCATATATAAAAATTAACTCAAAATGGATCCATAGCTTAAGTATAAGATCCAAAACTATAAAACTCTTGGAAGTAAAAATGGGCAAAATCTTCACAGTGGATCTGACAATGATCCCAGCTTTGAGCCTGGAATGTCTCCTTACACCAGAAGCAATGGAGATACCAAACACTTTCCGAGACTTGTTAAAAAAAAGGCTTGGAATCTAACTTAAAATGGCTCTCACTAAAATAATAATAATAATAATAATAATAATAATAATAAAAAAATATTAAAGGCTCCTAGTAGTCAAAAGTGGGATCTTTTGGCTATCAATAAAAGTAATTTTAATGGATTTAAATGCATTGTATATGCTTAAATCTATAACCTTATAGTGATTAAAAAAAAAAAAAAACCTCATTGATAACCTGGGAGAACGCTAGGGAACAGACTATTTTTTAAATTGGTAAATAATAGAAGCATTTATTGTTTGCCTTTTCTATACAAACTGTATTTTTTTAAGTTTATTTTGAGAGAGACAGAGAGAGCAAGCAGGGTAGGGGCAGAGAGAGAGGGAGCGAGCAAACCCCTAACAGGCTCCACACTGTCAGTGTGCTGAGGTCTGAGCCACCCAGGTACACAAACTGTATTTTAAATAATAGTTAATGAAGACAGTTTCTCTGTAAAGAAGCATTCCTATTAATAAATGAGAGCTAATAATAGGATAAGAATATTACCATTTATGAAACCCTAATGGAAAAGAAATGGAGTAAAGCAATGAGCTTATCAGTACCTATAAAAAGAAAGAATCTGACCGCATTTGTTTGCATGGGACAATGTATCACCTTGTGAAAGGATCTTGCTAAAACAACTGAACTTGAATAAGATCAAAACCCTGGTTCTAACTATTTTACAAGATAGAGATGGGACGGTTGGTTAAACCTTGCACAGAAATGCAAGCAACCAAATCCAGACTGTGGAAAACTTTATAGGGCACACAACACCGGATTCTTCAGCACATCAATTACAAGGGGAAAAAAAAAACGGCAGGAAAAAAAAAGGCGGGGGTGGGGCAGTGAAGGGAATAGGAAGAACTAGAAATTTAAAAAGATGTAAAAGATTTAAACCAATTACAATATACGGATCTTATCTGGTTCCTGTTTTGAATTAACAAACTGAAAAATACGATATATCTGATAACTGGAGGATTTTCAACAACTGACTGGATATTTGAAGATGTTGAGAAATTACTGCTTTTAAAAGTATTATAATGGGATTGTAGTTATATTTTCAAAAATTTGTTACTCTTAAGGCAGAAGTTGCCAAACTTTGGCATGTGTTATAAGTACTGGAGGGCTTTCTAAAACACATATATCTGGACCCCAAGCCCTGAAATTCTCATTCAGTGGGTCTGGGGTAGGTCTCAAGAACTCACATTCCTAACATGTTTCTAGGTGATGCTGAGGTTTCTGGCCCAGGGACCACACTTTGAAAACCACTGCTTTATAGATACATGCTAAAAAAAAAATGTGGATGAAATAATAGCCCATCTGTGGTTTATTTACTTCATTTCTGGTGGCAGGTGATGTGGGTATAAATAAAACAAGCATTTCAGTTGATAATTACAGCCTGGTGACGAGTATATGGAATTCTATTATACTATCCTTACCACATGTGCCTGTGTTTGAAGTGTTCTATAATTGCAAGTTAAAATGTAAAGAAAATATAAATGTTTATATTTATAAATATATATGTTTATATTTGTAAATATAAATAAAATACTCAAATGATTAATGCTAATACTTATTGTATTGACTTCAGGTATAAAAATCACATGTTAAATTTATTAATTTGGAAATACTTTTTTTTCAATTCTACATTTCTTAAGAAATCCTGTCAAGCTTTTTATATCCATCTTTCTCATGATTGTATTTATTATCACTAGCATCTCTTTTTGAGCCATTTAACAGCTTTCTAGAACACATCAACACCTTGGTCTCAAATGTTGAAGAAACAGAACTTTTCAAATCTGCATTAGATGCTGTCTCTGCAGATTTCCTCTCAAGCCCCAGCTATGCATTGCACAATATGAAGACAATTCGTTGTGTTCACTTGTCTTGGAGGAGGGTGTTCATGGATTCCACAATATAACCACTTTATTTATTTTTAATTTTTTAATGTTTATTTATTTTAGAGACAGAGAGAGAGACAGAGCACAAGGAGGGGAGAGGTGGAGAGAGAGAGGAAGACACAGAATCTGAAACAGGCTCCAGGCTCTGAGCTGTCAGCACAGAGACCTATGCTGGTTTCAAACTCTGGAACAGCGAGAGGTCATGACCTGAGCTGAAGTCAAAGACGTCCAACCGACTGCGGCACCCAGGCTCCCCATCACAATATAACCACTTTAAAATAGTTTTTTTAATAACCAATATTTTTTAAAAGTCTTGTTTACACTCCCCAGACCCCAAGAAGAATTACTAAATCTGTGTTAATGTTTTTAAGTTTATTTATTTTGAGAGAGAGTGAGAGACAGAGAGAGAGGGAGAGAATGAGTGGGGTAGCAGCAGAGCAAGAGGGAGAAAGAATCCCAAAATGGGATTCAGTCTCATGGTCATTAAATCATGACCTGAGCCAAACTCAAGAGTCAGACGATCAACTGACGGAGCCACCCAGGCTCCCCTAAATCTGTGTTAAACTTCTGTGCTTCATTTGTAACAATTCTTCTAGGTAAATGTCACAATACTGGTGTTATGCCCCAAATCCACTGTGTGTTAGCCACAAGCACTATTTTGTGATTCAAAGTAAAACAAATGAGAGAAACCTGTAGAACTGGAGATTTTACAGATACTCTGGCAACCCTTGAAGTCAGAAACATGGTAATTCTTCATCAACATCTTCCATGTTATCTTCTTTGACACTTTGTGGATACAATGTTTGGAAAAACAACAGCCCCCGGGTGATTGATGTCAGCAAAGGGAGAAGTCTGAAGCCAGGCACACGCCACAGGGCCTGAACAGGCCATCGTCACCTTTCTCACACTGTGTTTCTCTATTTGTTCTTCAAATTTGGCACTGTTCTTAAATGCTGGGAGTCAGCGGGCTACCAGACTGTTCTGGCCCACACAGAGCTCTCACTCTATTGAGACACACAGCAAATAACAAATCAAGGTTTAGAATTTACAAATTGTTTACAATACATTATAATACTCATTCCTCACAGCAGTCCTGGGAGTAGAATATAATTTCCTCTTTCCATAGGAGAGGCTATAAAATTTAGTCTGTGGACATCTAGGCTAAAAGATCTGTGATGGCAAGAGGCATACCTGCCTTGTTCACCTGTATCTGTAGTGAAGATAAAGGCACTCAATAAACTGTGGTGTTTAAATGAGGAAAGGGACACCTTGACTCCATTGGAATGGTGAAGTATTGATAAATGCTCCTTCAGAACCCTACAGTATAGGGGCACCTGGGTGGCACAGTCAGTTAAGTATCTGCCTTTGGTTCAGGTCACGATCTCATGGTTCATGAGTTCAAGCCCAGCCTTGGGCTCTGTGCTGACAGCTCAGAGCTTGGAGCCTGCTTCAGATCCCGTGTCTCCTGTTCTCTCTGCCCCTCCCCTGCTCACTTGCTCATTCTCTCTCTCTCTTTAAAAAATAAATAAACATTAAAAAAAATTTTTTTAAAGAATCCTGCAATATAGAAGTGCATCAATGCTCAGAGGCAGAAAAATATTTGTATGTGGCTGAAAATAGAAATGTTTTATATTACAAATAATTTCCAAAGAAACATACTGTTCTAAGAAAATGTTCTAGGGACGCCTGGGTGGCTCAGTTGTGTAAGCATCCAACTTCAGCTCAGGTCATGATCTTGTGGTCTGTGAATTTGAGCCCCTCATCGAGCTCTGTGCTGACAACTCAGAGCCTGGAGCCTGCTTTGGATCCTGTCTCCCTCTCTCTGCCTCTCCCCCACTCACGCTCTGTCTCTCAAAAATGAATAAATGTTTTTAAAAAATTAAAGAAGGAAAAAGAAAAAGTTCTAGGAAACACCTGAAATACCTAACCAAACATTTTATAGGATGAAACTGCTCTGTGGACTGAATGTGGAATCTCTCTCCTCCTGGGGTAGTGGGGAAAATGTAGGGTTCAAATCTTATCTGCACAATTTACTAGGGGGTAAATTTTGAACAATTCCTTTTTTTTTTTTACCTTTATTTATTTATTTTGAGAGAGAGAGAGAGAAAATGCTCATGCATACATGCCAGCAAGGGAGGGGCAGAGAGCGGGGGGGAGAGAGAATCCCAAGCAGGCACGATGCTGTCAGCACAGAGCCCAATACAGGGCTCGATCTCACAAACCATGAGAACATAACCTGAGCTGAAAACAAGAATCTGATGCTTAACTGTCTGAGCAACCTAGGCTCCACAATGTCATTTTTTATGCCTATTCTAGAACTCTCTACCACTCCTGCTCACTCTTCCCACTTTAAAGAGCCTCTTTAAAATGCTTCACGACTATAAAGCACCTACAGGTTGCTATCCATACTGACTGGTTATTCAACATGACTATCAACTGAGTACAGACATTCAGCTTTCAGTGAATCCTTCTGATGATGTCTCCTTTCAATTACCTGACATCAAAAATAATCATGTGTCTCAATTTATTCCCAAGATTTTATTTTTATCTGGTATGACACGGTAACAGATATAATGACAACTGCCTTTCAGAGAATAGTTTCTTACATTTCCCACACAAAGGCAGCATGCCACATATCATAGGAACACATGAGGAAGGACCAAGCTCTGTCAGGAGGCAGAAGTGAGGGGACAGCACAGGCTACAGTCTTTATACAGGTTTCCACAGGAAAGGCAACGCAGCGTAGGGTAAACAGCTTAGGACTGGCTAGCTTGAATAATTCCAGCAGGCTTTGAGCATAGGGGTGGTCCCTAGTGGTCCAGTATCTGGACTGGGTTGATTTGGGGCAGGGGAAATATTTGCTTCGTGAGAAATTCATGAACCCTGGGAAGGGCAGTCTCTTCCAGCCAGCAAGGCTACCTGAGATGTCAAAACGTCATAAAATACAGACAATAAAAAACATGAGTAATACACCTACACCATGGCAGGAGGGAATGGTACTTCATCACTCACCTTTGTTCCATCATTTATTCTATTGTAAACTTTATGAACATTGCTCTTGGGATATAATATTCTGGGCTTTTGAATCTCTTCTGTTCCATTCCTGACAAAACTCACAATTGCCTTTGCTGTTCTTCCTCAATCTGTTAATTAAAACAGTCTAAAGGAGTGGCTGACTGGCTCCGTCATAGAGCATGGGACTCTTAATCTCAGGGTCGTAAGTTCAAGCCCCACATTGGGTGTGGAGCTTAATATATATATATATATATATATATATATATATATATATATATATATA
>NW_026057585.1:56788672-56801203 GCF_023721935.1 Panthera uncia
ATATATATATATATATATATATATATATATATATATATATATATATACACACACACACACACACACACACACACACACACACGTACACACACACACACACAGACAGCCTAAGGATACCTTTATCTCTAATAAGAACCCTATATTTGCCTATAAATGCCTTATGATATACCTATTTTTCCTTTGTTGCAGATACCTTCTTTCTTGCACAAATGAAACGGCACTGTTTTACTGTTAATATATTTGTCAAATGTATGAATTGCATAATCCTGAGATTGATGTTGAGACAAGCATTCTTTGGGGACTCGTTGATTCAGTCACTCTATGGACTGAAGTCACTTAGAACTGGGAATGTGTTTTAAGAGATTGTTTCCTTGTTCATATTCTCCCTTCTTTCTTCTTTCTCTTTTCCTCTCTCCTTCTGATCCTTACTACCATTTGTCTTTGTTTCTTTAAGATTCCCATCCAGGCAAATGCCCATTGTAGCTCAGTACCAACTGGAGACCAGTCCCTATCCTATATCCATGGCCTCCCCGGGAGAAACCTCAGAGACTGGTCTTTGGAACAGATGGCAAGGGACAGCTCTGACCAACCTAAAGTACGTATACTAAGACTTGCCTTGTTTTCTATTGTGGATGAAGGGTATTATTTGTTGCCTGTAGACTTTGATGTGCAGCAGATCATGAGACAGTCTGAGAGGGACGCTAGAGGCCATATGATGAAGCTTCCAAGAAGCTCCTTGGTGAGCTTACAGGCAAACCTTGATTGTCTCAACTGAACTTCTCATCTTTCTTCCACCTTCTTCCTCTGGAGACAATGGGTCTCTAAAACTTGGCATTCTAAATTCTCTTATAATTTAAAAACTTATTTTGTAGAAGACGGGTGATATACCTTCAGTAGCCTTCTCACAGAGTATGCACTCTAAAATGATTTTCTTTTTTTCTTCTTCAGAAGGCAACAGTCCCGAGGTATTGCAAACTAATAAATATGCCCAGAATGAATACCTGCCTCCAGGTGTTACCAGCTTGCACTGTTCTAGACGAGGCCTGAAAGTGGGTGCTCTGATATCAGCCCCACTAGGCTTCTGCTTCTTTGCATTGGCCGTCACTTCTCATTTTAGAGCTGTGTTAATTGATTGTTGCTGTTGCTCTTGTGTCAGGATTTTGGCCAGAGGCCAAGTGGAACAACAAGAGAAGACGCTTTTCTTCTTGCCCTGGTCAGAAGAGAACTCAGCTCGCGCCCTTTGAGTTCTGGCTTACTAGAAAAGCTTCAGAAAGAGCTGAGGATCCTGGATCCTATCTCTTCAGGATTTCTTCTCCAGTCTCAGCTAAGCCACCTTTTCTTAAGACAGGAAGTCCCTCTATAGTTACCAATAGTCAAGATCCTTTGCCAGAGATTTTCTAAGAGGGGCTCTCCAGAAATGGTACAGCCATGTTGCTATTCTAAGCATGGGTTCCTTTTGTTTATTTTACTTGTACGCACCAGAGTAGAATTAAAATTTTAGTTTCTCTTTTTTTTTCTTAAAAATAACCTTTACTATTGACTCCTAAGACACAAAGCTTATTTGTATTCATATGTGGAAATTTCTAGTCAGAAGAAACCAGAATAGAAAATGGATTAAGTCTCTTAGCTCTATTTAATTTCTTTTTAAAAGACTGCTGTTCCTGACTTTCATTATCTGCCCTTAGCACTATTGGGTTACAGATTCAGGAAAATGGGCTCACTTGAGTCAACTTACATGTTGGTCAGTCTGTAGGCTCTGAGATGAGAATGGAGAATTTGACTAGGATGTATCATTGTAGAGAGTTCCCTAAAGAGTTAGAGGTGGGAGGTATATTTGAAATACAATTCACCACCATTTGACTAATTGGGAAGCTGAGATCCAGAGTGGGGAAAGGAAATTGCTTAGTGTACTCAGAGAATTAATGGTGGACCCAAAGCAGAGATTAAGGCTCCCCAGTGACAAGTCCAGGGTTCTTGCTCTGAACACTGCACTTCCCAAGCTCACATTTATGGGTAGATACAAAGCATAGTCCAAGTATAACCAGGGTGCTAGAGGAATATATCCTACAATAGAAAAAAGCAATAGCAATGGGTAAATCATGAGTGAGCATGTGTAGAAAACCAGGCTAAAACAAACCTCATAGGGGTAATCTGGGAATTTAGTAATATAATAAGTGCAAATTACCTGGTCGCATGCTTAGCGTTTAGTAGGTATTCAAACAAATGTTAGTTCTCTCTCCTGCCCATTTCTAACCAACTAACCAACTATAATTAGTTGTATATTGATGAGAAGTATTTAGCAATACAGTGTCAACTTAGTACAGCCACTGTGAATCTTCAATTCAATCAAATTCTCTGGCCTGAGATTGATTTTATGTCAGAACCTTATATAGCTTCCCTCCCCCATGGTTATCCCCCAACTGCCCTGGAGTTGTATGTCCACCAGAGTCCGTAGGATGTCATCCAGACCAGCAATGAAATGGACAACATTCTTTCAGTCCTTTCCCATGTTTAAAAAGAAAAAAAGGACTGGGGGGGGGGGTGGTCTTGAGATTTTTCACTTAGCTTAATAAGACCTTGTCCTCAAATAATCCAAACATATCTGCTAGATATATCTAAATACAAGCAAATACTATATATATAATAAATATATGAGATGTGAGAGAGCAGCTAGAGGCTAGGTTATGCTGTAGTAACAAACAGCCCCAAAATTTCAGTGGCTCAAAACAACAAAAGTTTACTTCTCACTTACACTTCCCTAATAGGTAAGGCACAGTTTTCCCATTATCTTAGCTCCCAAACCCACACAGATGAGGTAGCAACTCTGGAGTATTTTTGGACATGCTGGCAGAGGGGGATAAAAAGAGAGCTATGGAGGGGCTCGTGTGAGCAGTTTAATCCTCAACCAGAAGGAGCACATGTCACTTCTGCTCACAACTCATCGGCCAGAATTGTTCCCATAGCCCTACCCAACCACAAGGCAATCAGGAAGGGGGGATAGTAGGAATATTTGCTTTTCAAAAGCACTAATAATTATTATACTATATTTTTAAGCCTGTTTTAGAAACTTTTAATGGTAAAAAAAATTCCAAATACCCTCTACCTCAACAGGCATTTCCCTTATGGGCATTTATTTCCCTTATATGTACGTTAAATGACAGCATTCTTTTTCATATTGGATTTTCAGGTGAGCTACGGAAAACTCCTCTGGTTTTTAAAAGCTGCAGCTTCAGGTGACCCCCAGCAAAGCCAAAGAGTTGTGGGCAGCAACTGGAACAAGAGTCAGAGTTATCACGATCATGGCCAAGGGTACTTTCCTTCTTTTCTTGGGCATAGTGTTCCTAGATTTCTAGAGCTGACAGTGACATCAGAGGCCATTGACCTGAAAAGCTCACCCAAGGTAGAATCACCATGCCCTTCACCAACACTGGGCTTATGCTGATCATTTCCTCTCTCTGGTACAAAGGCCAGCACAGAAAGTTATTTGCAACAATTACATAGTTTCTTGAGATCAAGCATGTGTCTTTTTTTATGAGGTTGCCATGTGAAAAGGAAAACCCTCATTATGAAGTAAGGAATGACTGTATACTGGCACAGAGCTCCAGTCTCTAAGGTATGATTCCAGAAACACGCTTCATGAGTGAACTCCTGGTTTACGGGCACTAGCAAAGAAAGGTTTCAGGTACAAGAATCAATAATCCCCTCATATAATCTCAAAGGAAAGAGATGACACAAAGTAAAAACAGGATGTGAGGAATATCATTAGAGATGAGGCACAATAAAGCATGAGAGTCTCTGTGTTCTCCAAGAAAGTTGACAAAGTGCAGTAGTTAGGAACATAGCCTCCATTACCTAAAGCCTGGGCTCAATTCCTGTTTCTGCCATTTAATGGCTATGTAACCTGAGGACAGTCAGCTATCCTCTCTGTGCTTCCATTCTCCAAGTGTGAAATAGAAACCATAAGAGATTTCCCTTCACTTCATAGATTTATAATGGTAAGTCAATCAAGGCAAAGTTCTCAAAAACAGTATCTGATACATAGTAAATGCTATAGAAGAGTGTTTTTACTTTTTTTTTAAACTATCCTACCAGAAGATACTCTTTCCATTACAAATAATGAGACACAGTGATTAAGAGCCATGATATTGGAATTTATCACTTCACTCTAGGGAACTAGAGTTTCCTGTAAAAATGTCCCTGGGCCAAATGTTAGACTTGATTCCTTTCTACAGTGCGCCATTTTCATGCCCTTTTGGCATTCGTTGAATACCAGATGCTTGCCAGGCACACCTAGCTGTGCACAGTGAATTCAGAGGTTGGCAAGGCCCATTCTTTCCCTCAAGGGCTCAAGTTGCAAAGAAAGTGACACTGCCATGTGGGTCTATGAGTCAAATATCTGGGAGCAACTGTGCTATGGAGAGCCATAAAGCCCCCAGAATTTTTTTTAAGTAGGTTTATTTTTGTGAGAGAGAGAGAGAGAGAGAGTGGGAGAAGGGGAGAGAGAGAATGAGAGAGAGAGAGAAAGAGAGAGAGTCCCAAGCAGACTCTGCACTGTCAGTGAAGAACCCAATGCAGGGCTCTAATTCACAAACCGTGAGATCATAATCTGAGCAGAAATCAAGAGTCAGACACTTAACCCACTGAGCCACACAGGCGCCTGTAGCCACAGAAATTTTTAATAATCAGCAACCACACTTCATAAAACACAGACCATGAGATTTGGGCCCAGAGAGGCGGTGAGCTATGCACTAAAACACATGGTTACCCATTGGCAGGTATGGGTACTATGGGTCCTGGACAGGAAGGCTTTCCTGAGCCCTGGACCAGGTTGTATCTCTTTGTGGTATGGCCCCACAGTCCTTTCCTTGCCTAACAGTCGTGGTACTTGTAACTATGTACTTGACATTTGAGGTTAGTGATAATAGCGTGTGCCCTAGCCAACTCCGTGTCGAGCATAGTTCCTGGCACGTGGGAGATGCTCAACGAGTAATTTTTTTAATGTAATTGGCACCCTAATTATCCACTTGCAGGGACATCTGGATATCTACTCTGTAAAAGAGGTGCACAGAGAGATCATTTTGAACTCATCAGAGAAGGTGCTGCTTTACACAAACCAGACAGCATGTTTGTGGAAGTGCAGAACTGATGGCCCGTAATGAATCCAGGCTCTTTGTTAATCAATGTGCTGCTCAGGAAAAGGCTCTCCCTCGTTCTGTCAGGGAGAGCCTTTAATGGGGCAGCTCTGTGATGTTTAAAAAGCCTCCAGCATCACCTGTGGCAACAACAGTGGCAATGGCTCTCCTTACCTAAATTGGACCAGATGAAACACACTCTTGCAGCAGGTTTCCTAAGAAACCCCACCAGCTGAAACAAATGGGTTCCATACAACTCCTGCCCATTTAGCAATTGGTGTTCAGAGTCAGGGGCCAAAGCCTCATGAATTCCTACCCCCAGGAAATGGCATTGCAAGAAAAGGAACGAGGAAGGAAAATTTGCGATTCAAATCTGGGACAGATACATCTGATTGGCAAGGCCTGGGTCATGTGCTCTATCAGCAAAGAGAGACTAGTAAACCAAATAGCTAGCATTTTCCTCGGCTGGAGTGAGAGGCAGACTCCTGAGCTAGAGAACTCTCTGAACAAAGGAAGGAGGGTGAAGAAACTACGTGACCAAAACAAAGACAAACAGCCACCCCTTCCTGTACCAAGCTTTTGGAAAATATTAGCTATTAGGCCAAAGCCCGAGTAAGAGTCACAGAGCAAAAGAAGGTGCAATATGACCTTTAGTAAAAGTTAAATACATGCATATAAAAAGAATCGATTCCAAGTGCTGCACAAGATCCCCAGGAAATAGTAAGAAACAAAACAGAGTTGATCCACATCTGATGGAGCAGTCTAATAGGGAAGCCAGACACGAGGCAATGACCAAAGAAATAAAGATGTGAATGCAACACGAGGGAGATTTATTAAGGAAAAGAACAAGGAATTATAAAAGAGCTGATCAAGCACAGGGTGCTGGAGCACCACTGAGAGCCAACTGGGAGCACCACTTCCCAGATACTCATTCAGTGACGTCGGGTTGGTAGCTTGAAGTCAGCCATGGTGGGAGCACTTGCACCGTAAAAATTAGTAATGCTAACAGATTAGGGCCTTATCTTGGAGAGCGGGTTGTTAAACTTTACTGGCATACCACTGAAAGGAGGCTGATTTATAGGAGTGGAGATTGAGGGATGTCACAGAATGTCCCTGTAGGGAAGTGGCACTTGACGTTGAGACGGTGGAAATTAGGAAAAGCTCCACTGCTGAGAAGACAGTTCAGACGGATCCGGAAGGAACATCATGTGAATGCTAAATGAGTAAAAATCTCACTAGTTAAATCAAATAAGTAAATGACTGTAACACTTTATCACCCTGTGGTTTTTCACCTATTATTTAAAGTAACAATAGTCAGTGAGATAAACCATCTTAATAATTATAAACATTTGCAAAATCATTATTACCAAAACTTTTCTGGGTTTCCAGATACAAATTGCAAAGTCAAGGATAACAGAGGAAGTTCACTCGATTCAAGATTTCCTTCTAAATAGGTTCCCTGGTTACAGGGATCTGGCAGGATCTGATTTGCTTTGCTTGTGGCAATGAACGGTTTGGAAATTTGATTTCCCATCAATAATTATCTGGGCCTAAGAGAAGTAAGATCAGGCAGCCAGAGTAAACTACTGTGATCACTTCCAATTTTTTCTCTCAACCTGGAAAAAAGAGTTAGAGATTAGGTTACAAAGTTTGGTTTATGTTCTAGTTGAATTGGTTGGTGCCTCATGGAGAAGAGACTCTAGTGGTCAGGAGAATGGAATCGATTGGAATGAATGTAGGAAATCTTCATGCTCAGATGCAGGTTACTGAGATTTAGAAGACCTTCCTGGGTGGGTTCTCTGGTTCCACAGTGTAAGTCAGGGGTGAGAGATCTGGTATGAAAACATAGAACGGCTTTGGGTAGATCATCTTTTCATAGCATCTCCCCTGCCCCTCCAAACAGTACTGCTCATCAGGATGCCAGCCCACAGTCAGAAGTGAGCAAGAGCCTGTCAGAGATCTTGATGGCACTAAGGACAACTAATGGGAAACTCAACATAGAGAACCTCAGTCGGAATTTTCAAAAAGAAGATCGCTCGTTCTCTGGCTCCCTGCCCCTACCCAAGGTAACCAAAACTAGAGAGTTCAGATGTGTTGATCTCCAAAGGCTGCCTCAGGGCATTGGGTCTATAAGAAAGCATAGTTGTGATCTGTGTTCTGCCTGTGGATCACATTATACACTTGTTTTCTGTGCCTGAGAGGAGAAAAAAAAAAGACGACGACGACAAAAAGGAATTATGGAATGTGCAGAATCGGTCCAGGAATTACTTACACTGGGACACGTTTTATGTTAATAATAGAAAATATGAGGGGCGCCTGGGTGGCTCAGTCAGTTAAGTGTCTGACTTCACCTCAGGTCATGATCTCACAGTTCGTGAGTTCGAGCCCCGTGTCAGGCTCTGTGCTGACAGCTCAGAGCCTGGAGCCTGCTTTGGATTCTGTGTGTGTGTGTCTCTCTCTGTCTCTGCCCAACTCGTGCTCTGTCTCTCTCTCTCAAAAATAAGTAAACGTTAAAAAATTTTAAAAAAAATAATAGAAAATATGACAACACCCAAGTAACATTTCACGATGGAAAATAAATATTTTTCCAAGGCCAAATATTCACTTCTCACACCCTGTACCAGTTTCCAGTGACATCAGCATGTGGTATCTCATGCTTTAGGAACACCAAAGTTTAGGAACTAGTGTGATTTATTGCTGATAGAGACTAGTCTGCTGTTTGGGAACATTAATTAACAGTGCAGATGTGTCTTATGGAAGAAGATCCAGAACCATATTAACTCAAGTATTGTCTTCAGCAAAACAAACCCTAGGCATGAGGCTACCTCAGATACAGGGCAAATAATAATTATGAGTATTACTACCATTCCATTAACAACAACTTGTCACCACCAAGCTTTATTGAGTTCTTACTAAGTGCCAACCACTGCACTAAATGCTTTAGTTACACCATTTTAATTTAACATTTACAGATGACTACAAAATCCAGATAGATGTTATAATACCCGTTTAATGAAAAATACTGAGTCTCAGAGAGGTCAACTGAATCATCCAAGGACTACAGCTAGCAAGCTGTAGAGCCAGGGTTCAAAGTACAGAAGAGTAGAGGGATATTGAGGGCCAAAATCGGAACTCTATTAGGCAAAAGGTATCTGGAAGCATCCATTAAGTCTGTGATACAAGACTTAGAGTTCCAGGGGAATAAAGGGATTGGAAATTAGTTAGGGGGGAGGGGGGAGGAAAAATAAAATGCTATAGTAAAGATTAGAAAATGCCTTTCATCTAGGCAAACAGGTTAGAAATGAGAAAGAATTTAAAAGAACATGTGATGTTTACTAAGGAAGCAAGGACACAATATAATGACAGTGGACACTTATCCCAGGACAGAAGCAGATTTCTCTATGCTTTCATTTATACAGTCAACTAATCATGCAAAGGCAAAGGTCATGGTAGGGTGTAATTGTGTGTGTACGTATGTGAATATGACACATGCAAGCATGTGTCACTAGAAAGAGAGAGAGAGAGAACACTACCAGAGATTCCACACAACATAAATAGCTTTCACTACGTTCATCAGATCAGTAAGAAACAGCAATTCTCTGTTAGATTGGAAATTACATAACACCATCAATGAAGCTTGAAGGTTCTCAGATAATACTTGGAGAATAAAACATAAATAACTTGGGAATCAAAATAAGTTTTCTTAAACTCTTTGAGTCTTTAGATTTTTCCACTGGAAAAACTGGGTTTGAAATATCTATCTCCTGCATCTATTGTGAGGATTCAGCAAGATAAGTATGTGAAGGTACTTAGCACGCTAATACATGAGGCACTCAGTAAATACTAGTTTCCTTTTCTTCTAATTAAACAAAAAAATTCAGTGTTTGGTTAAATTATTACTCAAAACAGCCCAAGGAAGGGGAATCTTTCCCAGGGTCAAGTGATGGCCACATTGAGTACTGTCTCTTAGAGCTGGTCCTGAAAGCTTAAATTTGTGGTTCATATCCAAGGAAATGGGGCACATTTTCCTTGAAGCTGGTCTGCCTCTCTTCAGCCATCTGGCATCTCTTAAGACATCTGGAACTCACTCAAAGTATATTACAGTCTGGGAGGCATATAAAATAGAATTCTGTTTCCCCAGAACGTGAGACAAATTGAGGCCCAAGGGACATTGGATACAAAAAAACAGCAGCAGCTGTGCCCCAACATTCATGCTTTTAGACACAGGACTTCAGAGTAGACCAGGAAAGGATATGAGTTGGAAGGGCTTTTCTTGTTGGACCAGTAATTCTTAATCTCCTTGGAGCGTAGGGGAAAGAATCACAGGCTTCCTTAAATTTCTCATGAAATCAATGCACTCTGTGTCCCTGTGTTGAGGGGGGTGGGGTTGCCATCCTCACAGCCAACATTTCAGAGGGTTCACAGATCATCTATAGCCTCTCAAATAAATGTATTCTTGAAGGATAATCTATGGGTCTTGCCACTCGAATGAAATTTTGCCCTTCTCATAGAACAGTCTAAAAACATATCGAACATCTCCCATCCTCATTCTGTGGACTCCCTCATCCTGTTCCTCTAGCGCGTCTTGATGTAATGATGGCTTCTGGCAGGATTGCTGAAGCAATGTAGGTCCACATCCTGGGTTCTGAGCAGTATGCGAAGGCACTAAGGAGAGGAGACTATTATGATTTCAGTTCCTCAGTTCTCCAGGAACCCAGGAGAAGGGTGACATTTTAACTATGTCACAACTCTGTATGACAAATAGAGTGATGGCAGTAACTTGAAACACAAAGAAGGAACACCAAACTAGCCTGCCTCAAAAACCCTCCAGAAGAGATGGTACAAAAACTAAATCTTAGAGGACAAGTGAATTTGACAAAGAATTGGGAGGAGGAGCAAACTAAGGGATGGGAAAGGCATTCTATGTAAAAGAATAATGTGAAATGGAACTGAAAGGAGAGACAGCGTGGCTAATTCAGGGAACTGTAAGTCATTCAAATGGACAGGACACAGCAGGTATGCGGTGGCTGGGATTGGTGGGAGATGCTGCTCAAGGCGAGGTTAGAAGAGAAAGTGGGAGCCAGTTTATGAAGGGTCTTTCTAGGAGGCTTAACCTTATCCTGAAGGCCCAAAAGGATCATGAAAAGATATTAAACAGTGAATGAATGATACGATCAAATCTGAAATTTGACCAAAAGCACCTTAATGGAATATGAAGAATTAAAGGCAAAGAGAGCCCTTTAGAAGGCTGTTCCAACAATTCAAGCAAGAAATTATGAGGTTTTAAACCAAGGCAGAACAGGGGAGATAGAGCTAGTAAAGTAGGTCTTGGTGACTAACTGGGTATGGGCCCTGAATTAGGAAGAATCAAAAATTACTCCCAACATTTTGGCTTTCACAACTTGGTGAGTGGTGATACCTTTCACCATGATAGAAAACAGAAAAGGAGTAGCTTTGGAGGAGTGGAGGACAGGATGGGGAGTTCAGTTTTAAACACATTGATCTGGGTTGAGAAATTAAATAATGATTTAAGGGTCTTCAATATGGAGTTGAAGCCATGGGAATAGTTAGCGTTACCCAAGGACATACAGAAAGTGAGAAGGAAGGTTGAGGAGGACTTTCATTGTTAAGGAGTAGTTAGAAGACAAGCCAGCAAAGGAGACTAAAAACAATCAAACGAGACATGGGGATGGTCAGGAAAACCAAAAAAGAGATTTATAGAAGAATGGCATGATCAGCCATGTTTCATGCTATGAAGATACCATCTGTAATTAGGACTGAAAAGTACTCACACAATTTCAAACCATGGAAACTACCAGTGACTTAGCAAATACAGTTTAAGTACAGTGATGGGGTAAAATGCAAATGGAGCCATAAGTGGGAAGAGAGGAAGTTGAGAGAGCATCTGTGTGCCACTCTTTCAAGGAGCATTCTGGGGAAATAAATATTTATTTCACGTGGAATTTTCTAAATAATGTAGACATTTTATTTACATTTGATTAAAAAACATTTCCTTACTAAACAGAAGAAACTACACATAATGAAATCCTTTCTTATTGAATAAGGGTCATCATTATATATATTCATGCTTTAAAGAATTTTAGTAATAATCCTGAGTAACACTAGGTTGGCAGGATTTTCTGCTAGATGTTGGTTTTTTTGTTGTTGTTATTTATTTATTTATTTATTTGCTCCTTTATAACTGTCAGTTCTTAGCAGCTATCAATCAATCTGCTTCTAGGAACCCTGATGTACTATTTCTAATCTGCTGTTCATTTTAGCCTAGGGCAAAACTCAATGTTGCCAGAAGTAAATCAACTGTTTTTAGAATAACCTCTGATGTTTAAAAATACATCAATATGCTGTAATCATGAGGATAATTCCATTCTTATTTACGGACTAAAGTGGCATAATGTCACTAATTTCTACCTCTCTAAAGTTACTTTTGCCAATCTCTGCCCATACACACTCTACTTTTTTCTGTCTTCATCTCATTCATTCGCTTCCTTGTTCGTCTATGTATTCATCTGTTCAAAATTATTAATACTTTATTTTTCAATATGGTGCTAGACAATGGTGATCAAAATATGAATGAAACACAACCACAGCCCTCAGTAAGCCAAGGTTTTGTAATAAAGTTCTAGGGAACAAATAATTACTGCCCAGTCTAGAAAAGGGTATAAAACTATAGTAGGTGGGTAATGTCAAAATACATGCCGTTTCTAAAAAGCACCATACTCTTTCTCATCCATTAATTACACATGTTTTTCTTCTGCCTGGAATTTTTCCTGACCCCTTATTCTTCTTATAAACTCTTACTAAGTTGTTTCTATGTTTCAAATTGATCTTTTTTCCCTCCTTGAAACATCCTTGACATTACTCCTCTATACCTAGTAAGTAACATGTACAAGTTTTAAACTTAGATTTGTTGCTATTTCCTTCCATAAAGACAAACCAAGATTAGTTTTTTTGTCACTATTTTAAAATCCAGGTTTTATTATTATTCAGCTATGGTCTGACCAACAGATCAGGAGATGACTGCCACTGAAGAGATAGTTTGTTACTCGCAGTTTCCAAGGGGAGGGAGCATGGCACATTCCCACAGGCCACACCAGAAGCAGCAGGGTTGGTCAGGAAGCAGAGGGGATAAGGGGAAAATGTGGTCAAGAGCCCTCATTGTGGAAGGGGCAAGGCAGGGTAAGCAGGTTTAGGATTAGCTAGTTGGATTTATTTCAGTGAGCTCAGGGACTCAGGGGCTGTCACCTAGTACTTGGCCCTGGGGGTGATAAGGGCATAGCAGCCCAAGTGTGAGAGCCTCAGGAAAGAGGTTGGTTTGCATTTGAAAGAAAAGCATACTTTCAAGCCAGTCCTTTACTAAATCTAGGAATTGGCTAGCTGG